>NC_086101.1:107602579-107887579 GCF_963921235.1 Mobula hypostoma | reverse complement strand
GTCACACTGTGGGAGGGCTGGTACTGGGAGAGGGTCACACTGTGGGAGGGGTGGTACTGGGAGAGGGTCACACTGTGGGAGGGGTGGTACCGAGGGAGGGTTGCACTGTGGGAGGGGTGGAACTGAGGGAGGGTCACACTGTGGGAGGGGTGGTACTGAGGGAGGGTCACACTGTGGGAGGGGTGGTGCTGAGGGAGGGTCACACTGTGGGAGGGGTGGTACCAAGGGAGGGTTGCACTGAGGGAGGGGTGGTACCGAGGGAGGGTCACACTGTGGGAGGCAATGGGATCTACCTGTACCTTCCTGCAGTCCTGCCCTCACCTGACTGGGGGAGACACCCTTAGACTGAGCAGAGAGCTGGGGCTCCCCCGTCTCCCTCCGCCTGGTCACTTGGGCTGTTGGGAGCCACAGGCTAACTGAGAGGGTGTGGCCACCCCATGGTGACTGCAACTCCCGGACACTCACACCTCAACCTCGAACAAGGGGAGAGCAGATGGTCAGCGCAGGCAGTTCTTCCCCACTACACACACTCACCCAGGCACCATCTGGATGCGCGGACCCCGGTTACTCACATAGTACAGGATAAGCACACTGACGTACTGGATCATACTGTACAGGGCCATGTACTTGAAGGCACAGAAAGAGGTCACGAGAGCTGCACGGCCTTCCCTGTAATAAGAGCAATCACTGGCTGGTGGCTCACTCACACACCCCTCATCACACATCCCTGGGGTCAGGCACAGAGTGACCCTCCCTCCACACCGTCCCATCACACACCCCCGGGGTCAGAAACTCCCTCCACACTGTCCCATCACACACTCCCGGGGTCAGACACAGAGTGAAACTCCCTCCACACCGTCCCATCACACATTCCTGGGGTCAGACACAGAGTGAAACTCCCTCCACACCGTCCCATCACACACTCCCCGGGTCAGACACAGAGTGACCCTCCCTCCACACCGTCCCATCACACACTCCCGGGGTCAGAAACTCCCTCCACACCGTCCCATCACACACTCCTGGGGTCAGACACAGAGTGACCCTCCCTCCACACTGTCCCATCACACACTCCCGGGGTCAGACACCGAGTGACCCTCCCTCCACACTGTCCCATCACACCCGGGGTCAGACACAGAGTGACCCTCCCTCCACACTGCCCCATCACACACTCCCAGGGTCAGACAGAGTGAAACTCCCTCCACACCGTCCCATCACACACTCCCGGGGTCAGACACAGAGTGACCCTCCCTCCACACTGTCCCATCACACACTCCCGGGGTCAGACACAGAGTGAAGCTCCCTCCACACCGTCCCATCACACACTCCCGGGGTCAGACACAGAGTGAATCTCCCACCACACTGTCCCATCACACACTCCCAGGGTCAGACAGAGTGAAACTCCCTCCACACCGTCCCATCACACACTCCCAGGGTCAGACAGAGTGAAACTCCCTTACTGCCCCTGGGTAACTGTGGCCTGTCAGTGAGGACCATCCTCTGTCATCCCCCTCCTGGACTGCAAAAACAGGAATCCAACCCCAAGTCCGGGGTGTCTGGTCCTTCCTTTGTATCCAAAGGGGAATCGAGTCCTGCCCCACCCTGATCACTCCCAGCACCTCAGAGGCTGCCGGTGTTAAAGAACAAGAATCCAACCCCAAGTCCGGAGTATTTGGTCCCTCCTTGGTGGGATATCTGATGGATTGAGTATCCAGGGGAATCGAGCCCTACCCCACCCAGATCCCTCGCAACACCTCAGAGGCTGCGGGTGTTGAAGTTTCCTCCACTTACTTTATCAGGATGGGCACACATTCTATCGTGGGCAGCTTGGAGGTGAACGGAGAGGCCACAGATGCTTCCAGCTGGGACAGCGATATTCCCACGTGGGCTGTCTTCAGTGCCTGTGGAGAACAAAAAGGTTCAACATAGAGAGAAAGATCTGGACTCCGACAAGTCCCCATCCCCAAATTCCACATGGCTGGTGATGCTGTGTCCCATGGACTTGCATCGAAGTTCAAAGTAAATTTATTATCAAAGTACCTATAAGTCACCACATACAACCCTGAGATTCATTATCTTGTGGGCATTTACAGCAATGAAAGCAGTACAATAGAATTTTCGATAAACTTCACATAAAGACTGATAAATAACCAACGCACTTAAACAAAAATAACCGGGTACAGAGGAACACACACAAAATGCAGGAGGAACATGGGCTGTTCATTCCCCTCTGTAGATGCTGAGTTCCTCAGGCATTTTGTGTGTGTTGCTCTGGATGTCCAGCATCTGCAGAATCCCTTGTGTTACTGAGAACACGAGTTGTAAAGAGTCCTCGAAAGTGACCCTGTCGGTCAGAGAATCCTACAGTGGTGGTGAGTGAAGTTATCCATTCCACCTCAGGAGCCTGATGTTTGTGGGGTAGGATATCGGGAGCAGCTTTTGACCCCATACCTAAGAAAGGATATGCTGGCATTGGGAGAGGGTCCAGAGGAGGTTTTTGAGAATGATCCCAGGAATGAAAGGGTTAACATAAGAAGTGGTTATATGGCTCTGGCCCTATACTCACTGGAGTTTAGAAGCATAGGAATATTGTAAGGCCTCAACAGAATGGACATGGAGAGGATGTTTACTATTGTGGGGGAAGAGTCTAGTTCAGAGGACACAGCCTCAGAATAGAGGGCATCACTGTAGAACAGAGATGAGGAGGAATTCCTTTACCCAGAGGCTGGTGAATCTGTGGAATTCACAGTGGAGGCCTGGAACAGACTCAATGGGCCAAATAGCCTAATTGTGCTCTATATCTTGTGGTCTAATAGACTTAAAAATAGTGCCCTCTTTTTGTACTACTGATATATTCTGAATATATATTTCTTATTGTAATCTATAGTATATTTTATGTTTTACACTGTCCTGTTGTTGTAAACAACAAATTTCACAACAATAATAAACCGGATTCTGATTCTCCTATAGATCTACTACCTCAACGTACAGAACAGCACAGGCCCTTTGGCCGAAAATGGTATGCTAACCCTTTTAACCTACTCCAAGATCAATCAATCTAACCCTTCCCTCTCACACAGCCCTTCATTTTTCTTTCATCCATGTGCCACTCTAAGGGTTTCTTAAATGGCCCTAAAGTACCTCCTCTGGATCCTTTCCCAATGCCAACCCCAGGCAGGGTGCTCCAGGCACCCACCATTCCTGTGTCAAAAAATATCCCCCCATACTTTCCTCCAATCACCATCAAATTATGTCCTCTTGTCCTACCCATTGTCACCCTGGGAAAAGTCTCGGCTGATCACTCTTATACCTTGTACACTTCTACAAAGTCATCTCCCATCTTCTTTCATTCCAGAGAGAAAAGTCCTCACTTGCTCCTTCTCTAATTCAGGCAGTATCCTGGCAAATCCCCTCGGCATCCACATCCTTCCCATAACAAGGCAACCGGAACTGAACACCATACTCCACGTTTGATCGAACCAGAGTTTTACAAAGCTGCAACATTACTTCACAGCTCTTGAACTTAATCCACTGACTAAAGATGGCCAACATAACTTCTTAACCAAACTATCAACTTGTGCAGCAACTTTGAGAGACCTGTGGACCTGAACCTCAGGATCTCTCTGTTCTTCCATGTGGTTAATAATCTCGCTTTTACGTTTAACCTTCCAAAGTGAATCACCTCACACTTTTCCGATTGAAATCCATACGGAATAGATGGCAGCCTCCTTGTGACAATAGTAAGCCAATATCAGATTAAAATATTTAAATGATTGTGACGTAACATCCCCAGGGTGGGGCGGGATTTGAACTCTTGACTCCAGTGGTTCAGCCTACCTGAAGCCTCTTGGGGAGTTTGTTAGGCCCGAATTCATCCCCCTTTCAAGGCCAAAGCCATCGGTAGTGTGGGAGAGGCTGATGCTTTCACTGTCAAAGTGCTGGGGTCGGGGAGGAGGGAGAGCGAGAGGGAAATAAACTCACCCCACAGTCATTGGCCCCGTCTCCACACATTCCCACGACGTAGCTGTGCTGACAGGAAGCAGAGCAAAGGATTAGCAGTCAGTGACGAAGCGCACCATTACCTGGAATGTCAAGTCCAGAGGTCGAGGCCCGAAGGTCAAAGGCTATGGGTTGGGCCAGAGGTCAGAGACCTGATTTCTGCGAGTCCAGGCCAGGGAAGGAAGGTTAGAGGTCTTGCATCAGTGAGTCTGAGAGTTTGGGGCCACGGACTGGAGACCCAGAGGCAGCCTGGCCTGGGGTTGGTGGCCCATCTGTTAGTGTGGGTGGGTGGGAAAGGGGCAAGGGGCTTGCTCTGCTGTTACTGTCTGTGGACCTGCTATGTTGGTGCCAGAATATGTAGCGACACTCACAGGCTGCCCTGACTCATCGTAAGTTGTGTTGGTTGTTAATGCAAACCATGTAATTCACCCCATATATTTCCATGGACACGTGACAGACAAACCTTCTCCATGGATTGTCACCTTGTCGTGGTGGAGAGGCTTGTGTAGTCCTGTGATCCCGAGAGCAATGCCGTCTGGAGCTATGCTCCTGGTAGGGTCACCCATGGTGGTAAGGTCGAGGGTGAGGTCCCTGACAAAGAACAATCCAACCAAGATCTCAACGGTGGAACAGGTGGGCGAAGTTACTTCGAACTCAACGGCTGTGAAGGCGGATGAAGGCTGCAACAAATCCATCAGCTCCAATCGTTGTGGTTTCCATGCCATCGGAATCAGTTGGTTGATTTGTGAAGTATCGTGTGCTTCTTGGAGTGCAACATCGAGTACACATTAAACAAATACACGCAGAGGCGTCTTTGTTCTGTGGGCCACTTCTTCAGAATGAAGACCATCATCCTCGACCTCGAGGGATAGCCACAACGACGATGACGACGATAGAAAAATCTTAGTTCACTCTCCCCAAGTCTTGATATCCAGTACATCATTGGCCATAAATTCCTTCAACTCCAATGGGATATTACCACCAAGCACACCTTTCATGCCCCCCTCCGATTTCCATAGGGATTGCTCTCCAAGTGACTCCCGTGACTTCTGACATCCCTACGAGCTGGGAAAGTGCGCGACCTGCCACTTTTTCTCCCCCCTCACCACCATTCAGGGCCCAATTCAGTTTGGCAAAACAATTATCAATTAGCATTAAAATGAACTTTGATCTTATAAAAACTATTGAATTTACATATTTCTTGTGAAATCAGCTTATTTGACACAGTGTCTGTAACGTGTATCTGACACACTGTGTCTGTGACGTGTATCTGACAGACTGTGCCTGTGACGTGTATCTGACACACTGTCTGTGACGTGTATCTGACAGACTGTGTCTGTGATATTTATCTGACACACTGTGTCTGTGACGTGTATCTGACAGACTGTGCCTGTGACGTGTATCTGACACACTGTCTGTGACGTGTATCTGACAGACTGTGTCTGTGATATTTATCTGACACACTGTGTCTGTGACATGTATCTGACACTCTGTGACAATTATCTGACACACTGTGTAACGTGTATCTGACACACTGTTTGTGACGTGTATCTGACACTGTGTCTGTGATGTGTATCTGACACTCTCTGTATGTGACGTATAGCTGACTCTCTGTGTCTGTGACGTTTACCTGACTCTCTGTGTCTGTGACGTGTATCTGACACTCTGTGTCTGTGACGTGTATCTGACTCTCTGTGTCTGTGACGTGTATCTGACACCCTGTGTCTGTGACGTGTATCTGACACCCTGCGTCTGTGACGTGTATCTGACACACTGTGTCTGTGATGTGTATCTGACATTGTGTCTGTGACATTTATCTGATTCTCTGTGACATTTATCTGACACTGTGTTTGTGACGTGTATCTGACACTGTGTCTGTGATGTTTATCTGACTCTGTGTCTGTGACGTTTCTCTGACTGTGTCTGTGACGTGTATCTGACAGTGTCTGTGACGTTTCTCTGACACTCTGTGTCTGTGACGTTTCTCTGACACTGTCTGTGACGTTTCTCTGACTGTGTCTGTGACGTGTATCTGACACTGTCTGTGATGTTTATCTGACACCCTGTGTCTGTGACGTGTATCTGACACTGTCTGTTACGTTTATCTGACACTCTTTGTATGTGACGTGTATCTGACACTCTGTGTCTGTGACGTTTATCTGACACGCTCTGTCTGTGATGTTTATCTGACACACTGTGTCTGTGACGTGTATCTGACACTCTGTATGTGACGTGTATCTGACACTGTCTGTGACGTCTCTCTGACACTCTCTGTCTGTGACGTGTATCTGTGATGTGTATCTGACAGTCTGTGACGTGTATCTGACACTCCCTGTGACGTGTATCTGACAATGTCTGTGACGTGTATCTGACTGTGTCTATGATATTTATTTGTTTATCTGACACTAATGTGTATCTGACAGTGTGTCTGTAACGTGTAACTGATACACTGTGTGACGTGTATCTGACACTGTGTCTGTGACGTTTATCTGACACTGTCTGTGACGTATCTGACACCGTGTCTGTGATGTTTATCTGACACTGTGACGTGTATCTGACACTCTCTGAATGTGACGTGTATCTGACCCTCTGTCTGTGACATCTGACACTCTCTGACATTTATCTGACACTCTCTGTTTGTGATGTTTATCTGACACTGTGTCTGTGATGTTTATCTGACTGTGTCTGTGACATTTTTCTGACACTCTGTGTCGTTTCTCTGTGTCTGTGACGTGTATCTGACACTGTATGTTAAGTTTCTCTGACACTGTGTCTGTGACGTGTATCTGACACTGTGACGTGTATCTGACAGTGTCTGTGACGTTTATCTGACACCGTGTCTGTGACATGTATCTGACACTCTGTGACATTTGTCTGACACAGTGTAACGTGTATCTGACACACTGTCTGTGACGTTTATCTGACTGTGTCTGTGAGTTTCTCTGACACTGTGTCAGTGACGTGTATCTGACACAGTGTCTGTGATGTTTCTCTGACACTCTGTGTCTGTGACGTTTCTCTGTGTCTGTGACGTTTATCTGACACTGTCTGTGACGTGTATCTGACACTGTGCCTGTGACGTTTATCTGACACCCTGTCTGTGAAGTGTATCTGACACTCTCTGTGTGACGTATATCTGACACTCTGTGTCTGTGATGTGTATCTGACACTCTCTGTGATATTTATCTGACTGTTTATCTGACAGTGTCTGTGATGTGTATCTGATAGACTGTGTCTGTGACATGTATCTGACGCTCTGTCTGTGATGTGTATCTTGTGTCTGTGATGTGTATCTGACACTCTCTGTATGTGACGTATATCTGACGCTCTGTGTCTGTGACGTGTATCTGACAGACTGTGTCTGTGACGTGTATCTGACACTGTGATATTTATCTGACTGTCTGTAACATGTATCTGATACACTGTGTCTGTGACGTGTATCTGTGTGTCTGTGACGTTTATCTGACTGTGTCTGTGACGTTTATCTGACTGTCTGTGACGTGTATCTGACACTCTGTATGTGATGTGTATCTGACTGTCTGTGACGTCTCTCTGACACTCTCTGTGACGTGTATCTGTGTGTCTGTGATGAGTATCTGACACTCCCTGTGACGTGTATCTGACTGTGTCTATGATATTTATCTGTGTTTATCTGACACTAACGTGTATCTGACAGTGTCTGTAACGTGTAGCTGATACACTGTGTGACGTGTATCTGACACTGTGACGTTTATCTGACACTGTGTCTGTGACGTTTATCTGACACTGTGACGTGTATCAGACACTGTGTCTGTGACGTGTATCTGACACTCTCTGTATGTGACGTGTATCTGACCCTCTGTGACATCTGACACTCTCTGACATTTATCTGACACTCTCTGTTTGTGATGTTTATCTGACACTGTGTCTGTGATGTTTATCTGACTGTGTCTGTGACATTTCTCTGACACTGTCGTTTCTCTGACACTGTGTCTGTGACGTGTATCTGACACTGTGTCTGTGACGATTATCTGACACCGTGTCTGTGACATGTATCTGACACTCTGTGACATTTATCTGACACACTGTGTAACGTGTATCTGACACACTGTGTCTGTGAGTTTCTCTGACACTGTGTCTGTGACGTGTATCTGACACAGTGTCTGTGACGTTTCTCTGACTGTGTCTGTGACGTTTATCTGACACTGTCTGTGACGTGTATCTGACACTGTCTGTGACGTTTATCTGACACCCTGTGTCTGTGAAGTGTATGACACTCTGTGTGATGTATATCTGACGCTCTGTGTCTGTGACGTGTATCTGACACTCTCTGTGATATTTATCTGACTGTGTTTATCTGACAGTGTCTGTGACGTGTATCTGATAGACTGTGTCTGTGACGTTTATCTGATGCTGTGTCTGTGACGTGTATCTGACACTGTCTGTGATGTGTATCTGACACTCTCTGTATGTGACGGATATCTGACGCTCTGTGTCTGTGACGTGTATGTGACAGACTGTGTCTGTGACGTGTATCTGACACTCTCTGTGACGTTTATCTGACTGTGTCTGTGACATGTATCTGACTGTCTGTGACGTTTATCTGACACTGTTTGTGACGTGTATCTGACACTCTCTGTATGTGACGTGTCTGACACTCTGTGACATGTATCTGACACTCTCTGTATGTGACGTGTCTGACACTGTCTGTGACGCGTATCTGACACTCTGTCTGTGACGTTTATCTGACACTGTTTGTGACGTGTATCTGACACTCTCTGTATGTGACGTGTCTGACACTCTGTCTGTGACGTGTATCTGACACTGTCTGTGTCGTCTCTCTGACACTGTGTCTGTGACATGTATCTGACTGTGTCTGTGATGTTTATCTGACACTCTCTGTATGTGACGTGTATCTGACACTCTCTGTGTCTGTGACGTGTATCTGACACTGTGTCTGTGACGTTTATCTGACACTCTGTGTCTGTGACGTGTATCTGACACTCTCTGTCTGTGACGTTTCTCTGACACTGTCTGTGATGTGTATCTGACACTCTCTGTCTGTGATGTGTATCTGACACTGTGTCTGTGACATTTATCTGACACTGTGTCTCTGATGTTTCTCTGACACTGTGTCTGTGATGTGTATCTGACACTCTGTCTGTGATGTGACGTGTATCTGACACTCTGTCTGTGACGTGTATCTGACACACTGTGTCTGTGACGTTTATCTGACACTCTCTGTATGTGACATGTACCTGACACGCTCTGTATGTGACATTTATCTGACACTGTGTCTGTGATGTGTATCTGACACTGTGTCTGTGACGTGTATCTGACACTCTCTGTATGTGACGTGTATCTGACACTCTGTGCTTGTGACGTGTATCTGACACTCTCTGTCTGTGACGTGTATCTGACACACTCTGTCTGTGACGTTTATCTGACACTCTCTGTATGTGACATGTACCTGACACGCTCTGTATGTGACATTTATCTGACACTGTGTCTGTGATGTGTATCTGACACTGTGCTTGTGACGTGTATCTGACACTCTCTGTCTGTGACGTGTATCTGACACTCTCTGTGACGTGTATCTGACACTTTCTGTCTGTGACATGTATCTGACACTCTCTGTGACGTTTATCTGACACTCTCTGTATGTGACATTTATCTGACACTGTGTCTGTGACGTGTATCTGACACTCTCTGTATGTGACGTGTATCTGACACTCTGTGCTTGTGACGTTTATCTGACACTGTCTGTGATGTGTATCTGACACTCCCTGTCTGTGATGTTTATCTGACTCTCTCTGTGACGTGTATCTGACACTCCGTCTGTGACGTTTATCTGACACTCTTTGCCTGTGACGTGTTTCTGACACTCTGTGCCTGTGACGTGTTTCTGACACTCATTGTCTGTGACGTGTTTCTGACACTCTGTGTCTGTGACGTTTATCTGACACACTGTGTCTGTGACACTGCTTGAAATAAGTTTTTTAATGCCGATGTAGATATGACAATAAACTTGACTTTGTTAGTGGTGGTCTTATCCCCTGCTCTCTTCTGGTTCCCTGATCAAGCTTTCCTTGCTCCCCTCTCCCAGGCCCAGCAGTGATCCCACCTCTATGGTCATCCGTGGCAGATGTTCTCCCCTCCCTCGGTGATGAAACTTTCCCACGCGCCTCAGAATGCAAGTTATAATCGCATCAGGTGCAATCATCCCCTCAACAGAGTTCTTCCTGCCTCTCACGCAGCTTGTGTTTGGGGCAGCAAGGAAGGCCTTCATTTCTGGTGTAGAGGGCTCCTGTCATTGTGTCAGTAGCTCGGTTTGTACTGCTGGCTGTTTTGTGAGTCCCGGGTGGGGACTCAACAACTGAAGAATACCACCCTGCCCAGATGTAGAAGGAATCTTCATTGCTGTTTCTGTCACAATTTTGTTTTATCAGTCAGGATTGTTAGCCCTGAACTGAACCCTCAAATGTGGATGGACCAGTCCTTTCTCTACACTTTGACCTGTTTGGCATGGATGATCCTACCAAGAGCTAAAGCCCCTGAAAAACGGGGAGAAATAATTGCAACAGTGATGTGGTGTTTCCCTCATTGAGAGCATTTACTAAGTCATCACAAATATATACAAATTATAAAAAACATATCTTCACAACAAATTGGTCTTTTTAATCTTCTTATCCTTCCTTGGTTCCTTTTCTTCTTTTTTGGGCTCCTCCAAAGGTTTGGTTTCTTTCTCTTCTTCTCCATTTTCTTCAGCTTCCTTTTTTTCCTCCTCTTGATCTGTGGTGTCGTTTTCTGGTTCCTCCTCTGCTGAGACAGATTCTTCAGAAGTCCCATCTGCATCTGTAGTAGGCTTGTTTCTCACTGGGCTCTCCTGTGCTGAGGGACTCGCATTCCGCCCAGTAGGCATGTTTACACTGATAGAATGAATGACCATAGCAGTTGCCCTATACTTTGCCTCTTGCCGCTGTGACTGCAACCCAAGCTCTCGCGCTTCTCCGCCGTACCTGCCTCGGCTGGAACTTTGGCCCTGATTCCAGTCAACAGAACTCTCCGGGTCACTGAGGCACACAAGCTTCCACACCACGACAAGGTCCTCTTGGAGGATCAAAAGACAATTGATTTCTTTAATCAAGGCCAGCATCTTGGCTTGCACGGACTAAATAGGCAAAAGGCCACTTTTCCCACTCTACGACTCCGACGTCTGTCTGAAATGACAGCTCTCTATCCCTGTAACCCTGTGCCCTCGTTCCAGACTCTCCCAATGGTGAGGTTGCAGGAGATGGCACTGCACTGTACTGACTAGCATCGTAACGGAGCAGAGGGGAGGGGAAGAGCTTCCTGATCTCGGAGCCAGGATACTGAAGAGCGGATGGTATGTAGGGCAGGGTCCCATGTTATAAACTCAGCCGTCGGGACGCAGGAGCAGCTGGGGAGGGGCAGGGTGCTACGGGGTGTGAAAGGGAATGTGAAGTGTGCGGGACGGGGGAAGAGAATGGGAGACTCACGCACTCAAGACTTTGCAGAGATTTGATCAGCTTGGTCTTCATGTCAGGGGACATCCTTGCAAATACAGTCCCACACAGAGTGACCTGTAAGATAAGGCGAGGGGGGAGGTGAGTAAGAGAGAGAGAGAGAGAGAGAGAGAGTGCGCGCGAGTGAGGGGGGCGTGTGAGAGAGCAAGCGAGGGAGAAGTTTGAGAAAGTGAGTGAGGGGGTTGGGTGAGGGACAGAGGAAGAGAACGAATGAGGAGGTAGGGAGAGAGAACGAATGAGGAGGGAGGGAGAGAGAACAATCGAGGAGGGAGGGAGAGAAGAAGAACAAGGAGGGAGGGAGAGAGGAAGAATGAGGAGGGAGGGAGAGGAAGATTGAGGAGGGAGGGAGAGAGGAAGATCGAGGGGGGATGGAGAGAGGAAGATCAGGGAGGGAGGGAGAGAGGAAGAATGAGGGGGTAGGGAGAGAGGAAGAATGAGGGATGAATATAAAAAGGAACAAATGGGGGGTGGAAGGAAGTAGGAAGGGAATGAGGGGGGAGTGAGAAGGGTTCATGACTTGAATCTACAGACACTAAACACTGATTGTCCCCAAACATAGACAGGACATTCACCTCTGGGTTACAACCTCCACCAGGACCCACCTTGGGCAGCAACTCAGGGAATTGGTCTTCGATCACGGCCAATGATGGGCCATCGATAACTAGATGGATCCTGGGTTTGTCTTCCTCCCGCTCATTGCCAGAGAGACGGGCTTCCTGCAACACCAGAAACATCCATTAACAACCCTTCACCCAGACACCCTGTCCCATCACACAGTCCCAGGGTCAGACATAGAGTGAGGCTCCCTCCACACCATCCCATCACACACTCCCAGGGTCAGACACAGAGTGAAACTCCCCCACACCGTTCCATCACACACTCCCAGGGTCAGACAGAGTGAGGCTCCCTCCACACTGTCCCATCACACACTCCAGGGGTCAGACACAGAGTGAAGCTCCCTCCACACCATCCCATCACACACTCCTGGGCCAAGGCAACGCGGGTTGATATGGAATACAATTCTCTCCCCACTGATTTGAATTAGCACCCTCTCAACACTCCAATATGATATTAAACAAGTTGGTATAAAGAGCCCAGGACAATGTTGTCCAACCTGTTTTATCTGTCAGAGTGGAGAGGGTCAAGCCCTCCTTTTAGAGGTGGGGGAACATTTGAAACTGATGTCTAGACCCAACACATTCAGATATTGCTCTAGTCTTGACCCAAACCATTCACCAACTCTGTCACATCCTTGGAGTGTAACCCCGCCAAGTTTTAATCACTCCCAAGTCTGGACCTCCTGGCTGACAGGGAGTACCACTGAACCACTGGGGGGACAGGTGGAGGGAGAATGGAGAAGATCTCGCTCCGTCCTGTCACAGCCATCTGTGGGAGCCTGCTGTACACACAGTGACTGGTTTTCCCTGAGAAAGGGCTGTAGGGCAGTGACCCAGTCTGTGTGTGTGTGGGGGGGGGGGCGGGGAACAATTGCTTGAGAATGAAAGGGAAAGGTGTCTTTCACAGAGTAGATATGTTACAAAACATCTTTAACCCCCCCCCTCCCAAGCCCACTTCAGTGCTGTGAGCAGTCTGAGTCACATGTTTGTTTATTTATTTTTTTGCATACAATGCAGAGTAGTCCCTGCCTCCCTCCGAGCCACGCCGTCCAGCAATCCCCTAATTTAATCCCAGGACAATTTGCAATGTCCAGTTAACCTTACCAACAAGTCGATCTTTACCAGCAATCCCCTAATTTAATCACGGGGGGGGGGACAATTTGCAATGTCCAATTAACCTTATGACACCTTTACGAGAATGAAGAGTATACTGACCAATACTAAACTAGGCATGACAACCTGCCTCAGAGCACTGAAATGTTACGTTTATCCAGTTATGTTATATGGCTCAGAATGTTGGACAATATCTAGTAACATGAGGAAACGAATTGTAGCAGCAGAAATGTGGTTTTTGAGGAGATGCAAAGAATATCATGGACGAAATGAATATCTAACGAGGATTTCATGAACAGAGAAAACACAAAAAGAGAATTAATGTATGAGATCATGAAAAGGCAACGTAAAACTTCATTGGACATGTGATTAGGAAAGAGGAGTTAGAATGCACGGTAATTATGGGAAAGATTGAAGGGAAGAAAGCAAGAGGAAGGCAAAGACAAATGATGATGGAGACAGCAGACAGAGAACTGGAAATGAATACCAATGAACTGATCCACTTGACCCGAAACAGGAGTGTGTGGGCCATGGCAGTCAAAGCTCAATCTGGGCACGGCACCTGATGATGATGATGATGATGATGATGATGAATTAACCTTACCAACTGGTCGATCTTTTGTCTGTGGTAGGAAACCAGAGCACCCGGAGGAAACCTACACGGTCTTGGGAAGAATGTACAAACTCCTTACAGACGGTGGCGAGAATTGAACCTAGAACGCCTGTACTGTAAACCACTAACCACTTCGCTACCATGTGGCCCATAGCTAAGGGAGGATGTGCTGGCATTGGAGAGGGTCCAGAGGAGGTTCATGAGAATGGTCCTGGGCATGAAAGGGTTAATGTACGAGGAGTGTTTGGTGGCTCTGGCCTTGTACTCGCTGTGGTGGGTGGGGGGGAATCTTGATGACACCTATCGAGTGTTGAAAGTCCTAGATAGAGTGGACGTGGAGAGGATGTTTCCTATAGTGGGTGTGTCTAGGACCAGAGGGCACAGCCTCAGAACAGAGGGACGTTCATTTAAAATGAAGATGAGGAGGAATTTCTTTAGCCAGAGGGTGGTGAATCTGTGGAATTCACTGCCACAGACGACTGTGAAGGCCAGGTTATTGGGTATACTTAAAGTGGAGTTTGATCGGTTCTTGATTAGTCAGGGTGTGAAGTGTTACGGGGAGAAGTTAGGAGAGTGGGGTTAAGAGGGAGAATGAACCAGCCATGAGCCATCAGAGGAGCAGTCTCGATGGGCTGAATGGCCCAATCCTACTCCCGTGTCTGATGTGCTCCTTGACTCAGGGCTCTCACCTGTTGGGACTGCCGATCCCTCATGCTGCTCCAGCTGACGGAGGCCCGGGAGGTGGCCGTGGGTGATTTTGCCTTCACTCGGATCACCTTCTCCGCATTCCCAATCATCCCGGACTCCTTGGCTGCCTGGACGGCGGTCAATGTGCTATCTCCTGGGGAAAGGGAGCAGGATAAATCCTGATCAGTTTATTGTTGTCACATGTACGGAGATACAGTGAACAGCTGATCTTGCGTACTGTTCGTAGATATCAGACACTGTTCACACAGTGCACTGAGGCAGAACAAGGTAAAACAATAACAATGCAGAATAGAGTGTCACAGCCACAGAGAAAGTGCGGTACAGGTAATCAATAAAGTGTAAGATCATAACAAGGTAGATTATGAAGTCAAGACTCCATCTTATCGTACAAGAGATCCATCCAATAGTCTGATAAAACTGGACAACAAACTTTTTCCTCACAATTTTATTGATTATGACAGACGCTTGAAGCTGAACACAAATATAATTTTACATTACCTGTATCATGTAGGAATTTGGAGAAACAAGAATATAATGCATTTAATTCCATAACAGTGCTGATGATTTGCAAAAGTTCAACTAAGCTAAAAATGTTTTATTGATGATTTTCATTTGTGCTCATTGTCTGAGTGTCTCACTTGTGTCCAATAATAATCAGCCAGCATTGATGGATTCCAGTTGCCCTGATACCATTTCTCCATGACGACAATGTCCTGGTGAAACCTTTCACCATGCTCATAGAACCATAGAACACTACAGCACAGAAAACAGGCCATTCAGCCCTTCTAGTCTGTGCCAAAACTTTATTCTGCTAGTCCCATTGACCTGCATCCAGTCTATAACCCTCCAGACCTCTCCCATCCATGTACCTATCCAATTTATTCTTAAAACTTAAGGGTGATCCCGCATTTACCACGTCAGATGGCAGCTCGTTCCACACTCCCACCACTCTCTGAGTGAAGAAGTTCCCCCTAAACCTTTCCCCTTTCACTCTAAAGCCATGTCCTCCCGTATTTATCTCTCCTAATCTAAGTGGAAAGAGCCTATTCACATCTACTCTGTCGAAACCCCTCATGAAGGCAGATAAATCCCCAGGGCCAGATGGTCTGCATCCTAGAGTGCTTAAGGAAGTAGCCCAAGAAATAGTGGATGCATTAGTGATAATTTTTCAAAACTCGTTAGATTCTGGACTAGTTCCTGAGGATTGGAGGGTGGCTAATGTAACCCCACTTTTTAAAAAAGGAGGGAGAGAGAAACCGGGGAATTATAGACCGGTTAGCCTAACGTCGGTGGTGGGAAAACTGCTGGAGTCAGTTATCAAGGATGTGATAACAGCACATTTGGAAAGCGGTGAAATGATCGGACAAAGTCAGCATGGATTTGTGAAAGGAAAATCATGTCTGACGAATCTCATAGAATTTTTTGAGGATGTAACTAGTAGAGTGGATAGGGGAGAACCAGTGGATGTGGTATATTTGGATTTTCAAAAGGCTTTTGACAAGGTCCCACACAGGAGATTAGTGTGCAAACTTAAAGCACACGGTATTGGGGGTAAGGTACTGGTGTGGGTGGAGAATTGGTTAGCAGACAGGAAGCAAAGAGTGGGAATAAACGGGACCTTTTCAGAATGGCAGGCGGTGACTAGTGGGGTACCGCAAGGCTCAGTGCTGGGACCCCAGTTGTTTACAATATATATTAATGACTTGGATGAGGGAATTAAATGCAGCATCTCCAAGTTTGCGGATGACACGAAGCTGGGCGGCAGTGTTAGCAGTGAGGAGGATGCTAAGAGGATGCAGAGTGACTTGGATAGGTTGGGTGAGTGGGCAAACTCATGGCAGATGCAATTTAATGTGGATAAATGTGAAGTTATCCACTTTGGTGGCAAAAATAGGAAAACAGATTATTATCTGAATGGTGGCCGATTAGGAAAAGGGGAGGTGCAACGAGACCTGGGTGTCATTATACACCAGTCATTGAAAGTGGGCATGCAGGTACAGCAGGTGATGAAAAAGGCGAATGGTATGCTGGCATTTATAGCGAGAGGATTCGAGTACAGGAGCAGGGAGGTACTACTGCAGTTGTACAAGGCCTTGGTGAGACCACACCTGGAGTATTGTGTGCAGTTTTGGTCCCCTAATCTGAGGAAAGACATCTTTGCCATAGAGGGAGTACAAAGAAGGTTCACCAGATTGATTCCTGGGATGGCAGGACTTTCATATGAAGAAAGACTGGATGAACTGGGCTTGTACTCGTTGGAATTTAGAAGATTGAGGGGGGATCTGATTGAAACGTATAAGATCCTAAAGGGATTGGACAGGCTAGATGCAGGAAGATTGTTCCCGATGTTGGGGAAGTCCAGAACGAGGGGTCACAGTTTGAGGATAGAGGGGAAGCCTTTTAGGACCGAGATTAGGAAAAACTTCTTCACACAGAGAGTGGTGAATCTGTGGAATTCTCTGCCACAGCAAACTGTTGAGGCCAGTTCATTGGCTATGTTTAAGAGGGAGTTAGATATGGCCCTTGTGGCTACAGGGGTCAGGGGGTATGGAGGGAAGGCTGGGGTGGGGTTCTGAGTTGGATGATCAGCCATGATCATAATAAATGGCGGTGCAGGCTCGAAGGGCCGAATGGCCTACTCCTGCACCTATTTTCTATGTTTCTATAATTTTGTAAACTTCTTATCAAATCTCCCCTCATTCTTCTACGCTCCAAGGAATAAAGTCCTAACCTGTTCAATCTTTCCCTGTAACTCAACTCCTGAAGACCTGGCAACATCCTCTCTGCACTCTTTCAATCTTGCCGATATCCTTCCTATAGTTAGGTGACAAGAACTATACACAATACTCCAAATTTGGCCTCACCAATGTCTTATACAACCTCCCCATAACATCCCAACTCTGACAATGCCAAGATTTGCAGGGAAGAAGTCTAAATGGGAATGCAGAAAGTGAATCTTTAGTGACATGTTGCATTTCATGGTTTTCTATGCTTGAAGCATGTTGCCAACAGGCTGCATGTCGTTTGGTGCTCTGTAGTTGCCAAGAAAATCTTCAACAACATCTTTGAATGCCTTCCATGCGATTTTCTCCAGTTCCAGTACAAGTTGTTTGATGACGCGTTTGATATGTAAACCAACAAGAATGCCTTCCCTAATCTTGGCATCAGTTATTCTGACTTGAATTATGAATTGAAATAACAAACATAGACAATTTCAAAATAATGGTGCCTGATACAGAAATTTCATGGTGATTTTCATTATCAGTGGTCCAAAATCCATAAGATTGCCCAAGAAGTTTTCAGGAAGCCAAATCTTTGTTGTCCAGTGTAACAGTGGGATAGACACACTATAATTTTACAAAGCCCTGACAGGTTCTCCTCAGCCAGATAAAACAATTTGGAACTGGAATTAGATTATTATTATCACATGCACCGAGTGAGATACAGTGAAAAACCTCTCTTGCATTCTGTTCATGCAGATCAGATCAGTAGACAGAGCCCTGAGGTAGAACAAGGGAAAACAATAACAGAGCGCAGAACCAAGTGTAACTGCAGTGCAGATGCTGGAATCCGGAGCCGCAAACAATCTGCAGATTGAGAGCATCTTTGCGGGGGGAATCTCCCCACAGACGCAGCTTGACCTGCTCAGTTCCTCCAGCAGGTTCTCTGTAACCGGGAGCAGATCAGACAAGCGGAGAGGCAGTTTGCATTCTAATGTTTGAAGGTGGCTGGAGTCTGAGGCTGTGAACTGTACACAGGATATCCTGCAGGAACTCAGCAGGCCAGGCAGTATCTATGGAAAAGAGTAAACAGTTGATGTTTCAGGCCGAGACCCTTCAGCAGGACTGGAAAAAAAGATGAGAAGTCAGAGTAAAAAGAATGGGGGGGGAAGGAAAGGAACAAATACAAGCTAGTAGGTGATAGGTGAAACTGTAACGGGGAGGGAGGGGAGTGAAGTAAAGAGCTGGGAAGTTGATTGGTGAAAGAGATCAGGAGGAGGAGAACCAGGGGGAGGTGATGAGTTAGTAAGAAGGTAAGGGAGGGAAATGGGAATGGCGAAGGGGGGCACAATTACTGGAAGTTCGAGAAATTGACATTCAGGCCATCAGGTTGGGAGCTACCCAGACGGAGGATAAGGTGTTGCACCCTGAACGTAGCCTCATCGTGACAGCAGAGGAGGTCATGCACTGACATGTCGAAGTGGAATGGGAAGTAGAATTAAAATGGGTGGCCACCGGGAGATCACGCTTTTTCTGGCAGACGAAACATAGGTGCTCAGTGAAGCAGTCTCCAGATTTATGTCAGGTCTCATAGTTTTCTCGAACTTCTGGTAATTGCTTCCCACCTCACCATTCCTATTTCCCTTCCCATTCACCATTCCCATTCCCCTCTCCCACCTATCTCCTTACCTGCCCATCACCTCCCTCTGGTGCTCCTAACCCCTTCCGTTTCTTCCAGGGCCTTCTGTCCTCTCCTATCAGATTCCCCTTCTCCAGCCCTTTATCTTTCACCAATTGACTTCCCAGCTCTCACCCTTCCCCCGTCTCCCAGTTTCACCTCTCACCTACTACCTTGTACTTCTTCCTCCCCTCCCCCACCTTCTTACTCTTTTTCCCAGTCCTGATGAAGGATCTCAGCCCGAAACTTCGACTGTTTACACTTTTCCGTAGATGCGCCTGGCCTGCTAAGTTCCTCCAGCATTCCATGTGGTTGAATGAGGTAGCTGTTCCTGAAGCTGGTGGTGTGGGACTTCCTGCCCGATGGTAGCAGTGAGAAGATGGCCTGGCCCGGATGGCGGACGTCTTTGATGATGGGCGTTGACTTTGAGGCAGCAGCTCCTGTAGATGTGACCGATGATGGGGAGGGATGTGCTCGTGGGGTACTGTGCAGAGTCCAGAACTCTCTGCAGCTTATGTACCTACACAGTCCAGTTCCCACACCATACCGTGATGCAACCAGTCAGGATAGTTTCAACAGCTCACGTTCAGAAGTTTGTTAGAGTGTTTTGTAACAAGCCAAACCTCCTTGATCTCCTAAGAAAGTAAAGACACTGGCATACTTTGCTTGAGATTGCACCCACATGCTGGAGCTAGGATAGGTCACCCAAGCTGTTAACGCTCAGGGATCTACAGCTGCTGACTCTCTAGATCATTGATGGAGACTGTAATGTTTTCGCCCTTCCCCACCACCCCCTCAGCCCCGTACCTGTAACCATGACGAGCCGGATTTCGGCCTCGAGGAGCTCCCTGAAGACGGATGAGGTGACCTTCTTCAGCCGGTTTTCCAGGACCACCAGCCCAGCGAAGGTCATGTCTTGCTCCACAAACATCCTGAAACACGGGGCAGAGTCATCATCAGCCAGACTGGGATCACAACGCGGTGCAGGGTGGAGCAAGCAAACGCCAGCGTAGAATGGATGCACAGCCCCAGAGTACAGGAGCAGGGACACCACAGGCACAAATTACGAGACAGTGATGAGTCAAGGAATGGTGCGTGCATTTCTGGTCACCCAGACAGAGGAAGGATGTCATTAAACTGAGAAGAGTGCAGGAACTATTAACTCAGATGTTAGAACATATACTCAGGGGCCACTTTATTAGGTACGCTCATACACTTGCACGTAAACGCAAATACCCAATCAGCCAATCATGTGGCAGCAACTCAATGCATAAAAGCATGCAGACATGGTCAAGAAGTTCAGTTGTTGTTCAGACCAAACATCTGAACGGGGAAGTAATGTGATCTCAGTGACTTTGACTGCGGAATAATTGTTGGTGCCAGATGGGGTGGTTTGAGTATCTCAGAAACTGCTGATTGCCTGGGACTTTCACTCCCAACAATCTCTAGAGTTTACAGAGAGTGGTGTGAAAACAAAAACATCCAGTGAGAGTTAGCTCTGTGGGTGAAAATGCCTTGTCAATGAGAGAAGTCAGAGGAGAATGGTCAGACTGGTTCAAGCTGACAGGAAGGTGACAGTAACTCAAATAACCACACGTTACAACAGTGGTATGCAGAAGAGCATCTGCGAACACACAATACATTGAACATTGAAGTGGATGGGCTACAGCAGCAGACCATGAACGTACAGGAGTACAGGCAGTGGCCACTTTATCCTGTATTGCCTGTAGCTAATAGGGTTGCCACTGAGAGCACAACAGTAGAGCACAGTGCTGGCCTTTCGGCCCACAATGTTGTGCTGTTCTATAACCTACTCCACAATCAACCTAACCCTTCCTGCCCATGTAGCTCGATTCTTCTTTCATCCATGTGTCAAACTAAGTCTCTTAAATGTCCCAAATGCCTCTACCACCATCCCTGGCAGAGCATTCCACTCACCCAGCACCCTGTAAAAAGAAATTACCTCTGACATCACCCCCCACCCCCGCACTTTCCTCCAATTACTTTAAAATGATGTCCCCCATATTAGTCATTTCAGACCTGGGAACGTTTCTGGCCGCCCACTCTATCACCTTGTACATTTATGTTTGCTACCTAAAACTTCCTAGACTTGAGGGCTTGAGTGATGAGGAAAGGCTGGGCAGGCTGAGGCCACTTTCCCAGGGACCACAAGTAGGAGTTATGAGGGGTGACTTTACTGAAGTTTATTAAGTCATGAGGGTTGCAGAGATGGAGAACGGTCACAGACATCTTCCCCTGGGTAGGACAGAGGGGACCTGAGGGGCAACGTTTTCACCCAGAGAATGGCCCATATATGGAACAAGCTGCCAGAGGAAGTGGATGGAGCAAGTATATTAACTTGGACATACACAGGCACACTCACTCCTAAAGTCAAACACCCACCTGTCTCTCTCCATCCCTCACACACACCTGTCTCTCTCTCCCTCACACACACACTTGTCTCTCCGTCCCTCACACACATACACCTGTCTTTCTCCCTCACACACACCCCACCCATGTCTCTCTCTCTCTCTCTCTCTCACACACACACACACACACAGAGTCTGCCCTCCTCTCTTTCTCATTGTGTATAATCCTGCCAAACCGGGCTACTGTGCTCCATACCTTGAACTCACTACCACAGATCGTGAAGAAATGAGAATGGGCAAAGCAGTGTGAGGTACCTTTCAAAGAGGTAAAGGAAATAGTGACATCAGACACAGTACTGACACATTATGATCCACACTGTCCAGTGAGGCTTGCCTGTGATGCCACACCTTATGGTCTAGGTACAGTCACGTTCCATGTTACAAGTGATGGAAGTGAACACCCCATAGCATTTGCATCACGTTCCCTTATCGCTGGAGGGAAAAATTATGCACAGGTTGACAGAGAGGCTCGAGTCTGGTTTGGGGTGTAAAATGCTTCAACCAGTACTTGTATGAGAGGGAGTTTACCCTCATTATTGATCATCAACCACCAGTGTCCATTCTCAATCCACGGAGGGTGCGCTACAAATGTCAGCAGCCATGGGCTCTGTTTCTTGGAGGACACAACTACAGGATCGAATTCAGGAGGACAAGTAATCATGGAAATGCTGATGGATTGTTCTGTTTACCCTTGGATAAGGAAATACCTGAAAATTTTACAAAAAAGAACACTCCACTTGATGTATTCTCCCTAATGCAAATCAAAAGTCTCCTTTTTACGACAGAGATGATCCAAAAGGAAATCAGAAAAGACCCCGCACTCTCTCAGGTCTCCATAGCAACCCAAAGTGGCTGGACTGTGCAGCAGAAATCCCAGTTGGCCCCCCCCCCCCCCCCATTTACCAGTGCCGGGATGAACTTGCCCTTGACCGGGGTTGCCTTATGTGGGGATTGGGAGGAGTTGTACCATCCAAGCTGAGATCTAAAGTGTTGGAGGAGCTGCATACTGGTCATCTAGCCATGGTGAAATGACAGTGTTGGATCTAAGCTTTTCTCTTGTGGCCTGGGAGAGATCAGCAGAATGAGAAGCTTGCCACACACTGTTCTGGATGCCAACATGTCTAGATATTGCTAAGAGCATTGCCTCTCCATCTCTGGGAATGACAGAGGATTCACATGGATTTTGCCAGACCATTCATGGCCACAAATTTCTTGGTGGATGCAGCTACAAAGAGGCCAAAAGTGTTCCCAATAGCATCCACTACAGCCTTGCAGAATGTTAATGTACTGAGAAGCCTCTTCTCAAGGACCGATGTTCCAGAACACTTAGTCAGTGACAAAGGACCACAGTTTGTTGTGTCATTGCTGAAAATGAATGAAAAAAGACACATTTTATCTGCACCATACCACCCAGCTACAAATGACTTGGCAGAAAGGTTTGTCCAGTCTAAAGAACACGGTGTGAGCAACGTCAGTGGAACACACTACACTGACACTGTTGTGCCAAAAGTTAAGAACTGTTTGCAGATCCAATTGAAATAACCCTTACGCACTTTATCGTTAAGTTACAACAAGTGGTGCTTATCTCGGAAACGCACCTGGGCCCGTGTAACTGCAGCGTCCCGTTCCAATCGGTCCATAGCATCAGTCGTGACCTAACCTGTGGCAAGCCCAAATCCAAGAGACCTCACCACCGGTGAGCTCGTTCTTATATACCCTGGTCACTTCTCTCCAGCCCTACTTCCACCCATCACATGACCACTGCTTCGGGCAGTGCAGACTCAGGTGGGCAGAGACAATACCTTGGTCACCCAGCAGCCGGGTCATCCTTCCCCCGCACATCACACATTCGATCCCAACAATTGTTTCCTCCTGCTCCGGCCAACGTCCTAGGATTCTTACTGCAGACACCGAATCAGAAGCTCGCCAATTTCCTCCTCGCAACAGCCTCCACAACCAGCAACTCACCAGCTCATCTCCTGCACTCGTGCTTGCAAACCTAGTCTCAGAAGGATTATGCAGAAAAGAGTCAGTTGTTGGAGAAGAAAGTCAGCTCCTACAACCAGCGTGGAGGAGGTCCCAGAGCCTGAGAGTGTTTCACAGCCACCAGTCTCACCTGCCAGCCGAGTGACCGCCCCCTTGTCAGCAAAGACGTTATCCCACAGCAGTCAGAGATCCTCAAAAGCAATGAAATCCTTAGGCCTGAATGGGACAATTTACTGTGCTGTGGATGTCTGTATAGTTCAGTATACTCTGAATGTGTGTTTATGTATGCACATATATAGTTGTTTAGTATAGTATACAGTGAATGTGTGTTTATGTATGCACGTATATAGTTGTATAATATAGTATACAGTGAATATATGTATGCGTGTTTACATATGCACATGTATAGTTGAATTGCATTCTCCTTTGAGCTGGTGATTACAGCTAAGCAGGAGGGAGTGTTGTGTATTTAATATGCGAGTAATATTGTAAATGTGTTGTTTGAATAAGCATTCTTTGTTATTTACATAATTCATTGTGGTTTATCATCATTTCACTCTGTTTGCATCCGCGCTACACCCAAAGCAGGGTTCCCAGCCTTTTTTGTGCCATGGGCCAATACCATTAGGGAAGGGTCCATGAACCCCAGGTTGGGAACTTCTGGCTTATCACTGGGCTCCCTGTGTACAACACATAACATCTCTCTGTCTCATGCACACACACCCCACCCGTCACTCCCTACGCCCCTCACTCACCTCTTTACATTTTTGATGTCAGCTTCTTGGAAAGAGCTGGTGAAATTGCGGAAGGCCAGGCCGATAACCCGGTAACCACGCTGCGTGAAGCTCTCCATCACCACCTGGAAATCGTTGGGAACTGCTCCAGGAAACGGAATGAGTTACCATGGAAATCAGCACAGGGAACGGCCAGTGGGGAGAGCACAGGAGGGGAAGGGTTAACGAAGGGGCAAATAACGGAGAGAGCATGGGGGAGGGAGGGACGGTGGGGAGAGGAGGGGGGGAGGGAGATGGAGGGCAGGGAAAGGACAGAGGGTTGGGGAGAGGCGAGGAGGGGGAGGGGAGAGGGAGATGAGGGAGGAAAGACGGAGGAGGGGTGGGGGGAGATGGGAGGGCAGGGAGAGGAGGGAGGGAAGGTGGGGGATGGGTTAGGGAGAGGGAGGTCAGGAGGGTGTAGTTGGGGGAGTGGGGGAAGAGGGAAGCCAGTCTGACACACAGGACCAGTGCTAACATCCCATCCCCCATCCCCATGTCTGACCTTCGCTCCCGCCTCCTCCCACCCCCCAGTCCCCACCCCAAGCTCCAATGTCCTGAGAAGGGAGGGAAGGGAATGGGTATTTCCAGACACCACCTGCCCTGTGCTGGGGTGATGGGTCTTTGATTCTGCCGGCTGTTTTACTGAGGTAGTGGGGTGTAGATGGAGTCCTTGGAGGGGAGGCTGGTTTTCGTGATGTATGGAGCTGTCTGTAGTTTCTTACGGGGAGAGCTCCTGCCATACCGAGCTGTGACGGGATTTTGTCTGGTACCTCATTAGTAATTGTTGAGGGTTGAAGGGGACTAGCTGAATTTCTTTAACCTCCCAAAGAAGTAAGCTTTCTTGGCCACGATGTCTAGACAGATGGCCACGGACAGGCAACTGGTGATGTTCTCACCTGGGAGCATGGAGCTCTCAACCACAGCAACGTGGATGTGGGAGCAGCTTGTGCACCCCCCACCCCACCCCGCTGAAATCCGTCACCAGATCTATCGTCTGACCGTGAGACTCAGATGGGACAGTGAAATGCTCGTGTTGCAGACGCTTGTCGTTCATTAGGCGGTGCGTTGAGGTAGAACGAGATAAAACATTATGAAAGGTGTACAAGCCACAGGGACCGCAGCGCGGGCAGAAAGACCTGAAGCAGATGATACTGGTAACAACGGGGTAGAAGCTGGCCTTGGGCCAGGTAGTGCCTGCTTTTCTTCTGGGGTGGGCAAGAAGAGGGAACATCCAGGCTGGTCTTCGATTCTGTTTTGCTGAGGCTGTGGGAAGTGTAGACTGAGCCCATGGAGGGGAGGCTGGATTCCTGGGAATGGGAACCTCATGGAATGTGGGAAAAATCAGACTTTGAAAGATTTTTATGCGGCACTGGGTAGGGACCCGGGTTCAGCTCTAAACTCTGCCACGGTGTGTATGTGGGATTTGCAATCTGCCCCGCTGTGAGGACACATGAACCCCCGAGAAGGTCGGTGTCGGGGCGGGAGGGGTAAATGACTCCTACTAAACTGCAATTAATTCCTTCCCTTGACCAGCAGGGAGGAGCTCAGGCTGGTCTCCCCCAACCCCAGGACTGTACCCGAGTCTGGGCTGCACAGATTCACCACCGTCTCCGGGGCCCCCTTGCAATAGGCCACCAGCCGCTGTTGGTCCAGGTCCTTGGCGATGACCGTCATCCGCTGCAGTGACGAGGAGAAAGGGAACTGCCGAAGAATGCCGATGCCTGAGCGGAAACGGCAGACCTGCAATGGGGGGAGGGGAGGAGGGGGGAGAGGGAGAGGGTTGAGGGGGAGAAGGGGAGGGGGAACGGGAGGGGAGGGGAGAAGGGGAGAGAGAGGGGGAAGGGGAAGTGAAGGGGAGAAAGTTAGGCAGGGAATCAGGGGAACAATGGGGAGGAGAGAAGGAAGTGAGAGGGAGAAGTGAGGAAAGAACTCGGCCAAGAGGAAGGAAGTAGAGGGGAGAGGGGACAAAGGGTCAACAGAGGTGGGGAGTGGGGGTCTGGCTTGAGGGTCAGCCGTGGGGGAGAGGAGGAGGACAAGACCGACACAGCGCAGGGAGGATGAGACCGAGAAGGCTGGGGGGGGGGGGTGGGGGAGGGTCGATGAAAGACAGGGTGGGGGGGAGGGCTGCTGGAACGAGACGGGTGCCATTCTAAACGGGTTGGGCCGGTCCAGTCATCGGCTGGGGTAGTGGACCCCCCCCTCGACAACCCACACTCACCAGCCGAGTGGAGCTGCCCTGGGGCTGGGGGAGCCGGGTGGGCCTGACGACGAGCAGCGGCTGGGGTGGGTCCGGACGTCCGGAGACCATCTCCTCCAGGATCTGCAAGCAGAGGGAATCCCCCAAGTGAGCCAATACAGTGAACAGGGGAAGGTCATTTTACCCAACCATGGGACCACAACCCCTTCCCTTCCCATCCCATCAGTAACCCCCCCACTGACATTCCTCACCCTCTTCCCCCTGGGACCCCACCTCATCACTCAGGATTCCTCCTCCACTGTCCCCTCCACCCTCCAATTCTCCTCCCTCCCCTAGGACCCTTTCACCTTTCACCTCCCCCTCCACAGGATCCAGCCACCCCAGGACTCTGCACCGCCCCTCCCACGCCCCTTACAAGGTGGAGAGCTCCCTCCTCACTGTCCCTCCTGTGGTGGGAAGCTCCCTCCTCACTGTCCCTCCTGCGGTGGGGAGCTCCCTCCTCACTGTCCCTCCTGCGGTGGGAACTCCTCCTCACTGTCCCTCCTGTGGTTGGGAGCTCCCTCCTCACTGTCCCTCCTGCGGTGGGGAGCTCCCTCCTCACTACCTCTCCCACGCCCCTTCCAAGGTGGGGAGCTCCCTCTTCACTGTCCCTCCTGTGGTGGGAAGCTCCCTCCTCACTGTCCCTCCTATGGTGGGGAGCTCCCTCCTCACTGTCCCTCCTGCGGTGGGGAGCTCCCTCCTCACTGTCCCTCCTGCAGTGGGGAGCTCCTCCTCACTGTCCCTCCTGCGGTGGGGAGCTCCCTCCTCACTGTCCCTCCTGCGGTGGGAACTCCTCCTCACTGTCCCTCCTGCGGTGGGGAGCTCCCTCCTCACTGTCCCTCCTGCGGTGGGGAGCTCCCTCCTCACTGTCCCTCCTGCAGTGGGGAGCTCCTCCTCACTGTCCCTCCTGCGGTGGGGAGCTCCCTCCTCACTGTCCCTCCTGCGGTGGGAACTCCTCCTCACTGTCCCTCCTGCGGTGGGGAGCTCCCTCCTCACTGCCCCTCCTGCGGAGGGGAGCTCCCTCCTCAGTCTCTCCTGCGGTGGGGAACTCCTCCTCACTGTCCCTCCTGCGGTGGGGAGCTCCCTCCTCACTGTCCCTCCTGCAGTGGGGAACTCCTCCTCACTGTCCCTCCTGCGGTGGGGAGCTCCCTCCTCACCACCTCTCCAGCGTGGGGAACTCCTCGTCACTGCCCCGCCCATAGTGGGAAGCAACCTTGCTAGGCCAGAACTTTCTCAGGTTGGGGTGGGTTGGATGTTGTACTCACCCAGTTGGTGGCCCGGAAGAGGGCGAGATCGAGGGGCTCTCCCTGGAGGGAGGTGTGGGACGAAGTGAGGGTCAGCGAGTGACAGGTCGCCATGGCAGCCAACACCTCCTCTTCCTCCTTCAGCGCCTGTGCCATCAGCTCACTGTCGCTGTACAGGAAGCTGCCAATCACAGGGGGGATTGTCAGGCAGATCGGTGACAGGGGTAGTTTGGGAAAAATCCATGGAGATGGGGTTGTCTGGAGCTGTAGGCTGGGGACGACTCCAAACAGGCTCTGTCCGAATTGTGTCTGTCAACTAGCAAAGGGGGGCTCGAGGGTGTTTACACATAGGGGGTGTGCTGGGGCTGTAGGGCTACTGGAATCCATTTGTGGCTAGTCTGGACGGGACACTGGGGTATCTGCCTGTTGTGCGACGTGGGGACAGGGTATGTCGACAGAGCGTGCAGCGCTGGGGAATAAGGGGTCCTTTTGTAAGGGGGGGGGTCGGACCGGCAGGGCATCTGCCTGTATGGGGAGGGTATCAAAAGAGGGGTTCCACCTGTCGAGAGCAGGTCAACTGGCAGCAGGGGAACAGTCTCCCAGGAACAGCATTTACCCATCCACTCACCTCTTATTTTTAGCTGGGACCACGGTGTACAGATCCATCCCACTCTCCGTCAGGGTTCCTGTCTGCAGCACGGAAAAAACAATGTTAAATCCCGATGCCTCACTCTAGAGGGGCAGCTGAGCAAACACCACAATGGGAGGGGTGGCACCGAGAAGGGGTCCCCTTGTGGGAGGGGCGGCACTGAGGGAGGAATCCCGCTGTGGGAGGGGCGGCACTGAGGGAGGAATCCCGCTGTAGGAGGGGCGGTGCTGAGGGTTGATCTGCCCCTGGAGGGGTGGCACCGAGAAGGGGTCCCCTTGTGGGAGGGGCGGCACGGAGGGAGGAATCCCACTGTAGGAGGGGTGGCACTGAGGGAGGAATCCCGCTGTGGGAGGGGCGGCACTGAGGGAGGAATCCCGCTGTGGGAGGGGCGGCACTGAGGGAGGAATCCCGCTGTAGGAGGGGCGGTGCTGAGGGTTGATCTGCCCCTGGAGGGATGGCACCGAGAAGGGGTCCCCTTGTGGGAGGGGCGGCACTGAGGGAGGAATCCCGCTGTAGGAGGGGCGGTGCTGAGGGAGGAATCCCGCTGTGGGAGGGGCGGCACTGAGGGAGGAATCCCGCTGTGGGAGGGGCGGCACTGAGGGAGGAATCCCGCTGTAGGAGGGGCGGTGCTGAGGGTTGATCTGCCCCTGGAGGGATGGCACCGAGAAGGGGTCCCCTTGTGGGAGGGGCGGCACTGAGGGAGGAATCCCGCTGTAGGAGGGGCAGTGCTGAGGGTTGATCTGCCCCTGGAGGGGTGGCACTGAGGACGGGTCTGACTGTGCGAAGGGCGGTCGCACGTGGGAGGGCAGTGCAGAGGGGAGGTCCTGATGTGGGTGGGGAGGCACAGTGGGAGGGGGCAGTCCCACCACGGAAGGAGAGGTGCTGAGGAAGAGTCCCATCGTGGGAGCAGCGGCACATAGTGGGGGGGGGGTCCTGCCTTGGGATAGAGTGCCTTGGGATAGAGGCACTGAGGGAGGAGAGGATCCTGCGGTAGGAGTGGTGGTGCTGAGGGGAGGTCCCACCGTGGAAGGGGTGCACTGAGGGAGGGGCAGTACTGAGGGAGATGTTATGTTTTGCAACTTCAAAACATTAAACTAATTCCAAGAAAACACGGAAGTCCGAAAATACGAGTGTAACTTTATCTTTACTTTAAGCGACTTTTTTATATTATATATATATAATAATAAATAAATATATGTGTGTGTGTGTGTATATCTGTGTGTGTGTGTGTGTGTGTGTGTGTATATCTGTGTGTGTGTGTATATATATATATATATATAGTTGAGGCGTTCCAAGTCTCGCTGCCGTAAAGCAGTGTGCTGAGGACACAGGCCCTGTAGACTGCAACCTTGGTGTGCGTCGTCAGCTTTCTATTCTCCCAGACTCTCTTTGTCAGCCTGGCAAATCTTGAGGCTGCTCGTCCAATCCATCTGTTGATCTCGGGCTCTAGGGAGAGACTGTCCGTGATGGTGGAGCCAAAGTACGTGAACTCGTGAACTACCTCCAGCTCGCAGTTGTTGATGGTAATGGCAGGGGGGTGCTTGAAGCGCCTTCAATTACTCCAAAAGACTGAGGTTTGGTAAAATACTGAAAGGCTTTTATTCGCTGTACAATACCACCTCCACAGTGAGTGTCTGCCCCCGGACTGAGGGGGAGGGGCAAGGCGAACACCTTTATACAGGACTCTGTGGGAGGAGCCACAGGGGCAGTCAGCAGAGGTGTGTGTCCAGACAGGTAACCGAGTTACAACATATATATATGGTTTACCACATTCACCCCTCCTTTTTTTAAAAAGAGTCCCGCGGGGTGAAGTGACTGACAATATTTACAAGAAGTATATTTACAGGTTAAGTCTATCAGGCGGTCGAGTCCGTCGCTGTGATCTACGTAGCACCAGCGATGGCGGTTGTGCTGGCTCCGGCCTGACTTCAGGTGTCAGCACGTTAGGCGTCGGTAATCCCTCGTGCGTGTGCGTCGCGCCCGGTATGGGAGTGTCGTGTGGTGTCTGTATAGGGTTTGGGGTGCACGGTGTCTCATAGGTACATACATTGGTGGGTACGGGGTCAATAGTCACCACGGAGTGTTCAGGGTAGGGGCCTCGTGCTCCTGCGGGTGCCAGGTCGCGGATGGAGACTGTGTCCTCCCGCCCATCAGGTAAAACCATGTAGGCATACTGGGGGTTCGCATGAAGTAAGTGAACCCTCTCGACCATCGGGGAGTATTTATTGCTCCTCGCATGTTTCCGGAGCAGCACTGGCTCCGGGGACATCAGTCAAGATGGTAGGGTGGTCCCAGTGGTCGACTTTCTGGGAAAAGAAAAGAGCCGCTCATGAGGGGTGGCATTGGTGGCTGTGCATAACAGGGAGCGGATGGAGTGGAGTGCCTCGGGAAGGACCTCCTGCCAGCGGGAGACCGGCAGTCCCTTTGACCTGAGGGCTAAGAGTGTGGCTTTCCACACTGTGCCATTCTCCTTCTCCACCTGTCCATTCCCCCGGGGATTATAGCTCGTGGTCCTACTGGTTGCAATTCCCCTAGCCAGTAGATATTGGCGCAGCTCGTCACTCATAAACGAGGACCCTCTGTCACTGTGGATATTGCATGGGTATCTGAACAGAGTGAAGAGCTTGCGCAGGGCTTTTATAACTGACGTGGTAGTGGTATCAGGGCAGGGGATGGCGAAGGGGACCCGCGAGTACTCGTCAATAACGTTAAGAAAGTACACATTGCGGTCGGTGGAGGGAAGGGGGCCCTTAAAGTCAACACTCAGTCGCTCAAAGGGGCGGGTGACCTTGATGAGTGGTGCCTTTTCGGGTCGGTAGAAGTGCGGTTTGCACTCTGCGCAGACTTGGCAGTCCCTGGTCATCATCCTGATCTCCTCAAGGGAGTAAGGCAGGTTCCGGGCTTTCACGAAGTGGAAAAGCCGGGTGACTCCCGGGTGGCAAAGGTCTACATGTAGGGCACATAGCCGGTTGATCTGCGTGCTGGCGCACGTTCCCCGGGATAGGGCATCGGAGGGCTCGTTGAGCTTCCCAGGCCTGTACATGATGTCATAGTTGTAGGTGGAGAGTTCGATTCTCCACCTCAGAATTTTATCATTTTTGATTTTGTTCCGCTGCTGATTATTAAACATGAATGCGACTGAGCGCTGGTCAGTTAGCAGGGTGAACCTTTTGCCGGCAAGATAGTGCCTCCAGTGCCTTATAGCTTCCACTATGGCCTGGGCCTCTTTCTCCACCGCAGAGTGCCGAATTTCAGGGCCTTGAAGAGTACGGGAGAAGAACGCCACTGGTCTTCCCGCCTGGTTGAGGGTAGCAGCCAGCGCAAAGTCGGAGGCGTCACTCTCTACTTGGAAGGGAATGGCCTCATCCACCGCATGCATTGCTGCTTTGGCAATGTCCCCTTTTATGCGGCTGAAGGCCGCGTGGGCCTCGGCTGAGAGGGGGAATGTGGTGGACTTGACCAGGGAGCGAGCCTTGTCTGCATAGTTAGAGACCCATTGGGCGTAATATGAAAAGAAGCCCAGGCACCTTTTGAGGGCTCTGAGGGTATTGGGAAGAGGAAGTTCCAACAGGGGGTGCATACGGTCGGGGTCAGGGCCAATGACTCCATTCTCCACGACACACCCAAGGATAGCAAGTCGGGTGGTCCCAAATACACACTTGTCCTTGTTATAGGTGAGGTTGAAAGATTTGGCCGCTTGGAGAAATTTTTGGAGGTTATTGTCGTGATCCTGCTGGTCGTGACCGCAGATGGTGATGTTATCCAGATATGGGAACGTGGCCTTCAGTTGGCACTGGTCCACCATCCAGTCCATTGCCCTCTGGAAGACAGATACACCATTCGTGACACCAAAGGGGATGCGCAGGAATTGATAAAGCCTGCCGTCCGCCTCGAAGGCAGTGTAAGGGCAGTGCTCCCGGCGGATGGGGAGCTGATGGTAAGCGGATTTTAGGTCTATGGTCGAGTACACCTTGTACTGTGCTATCTGATTGACCATATCCGTGATGCGGGGTAGAGGGTACGTGTCGAGCTGCGTGAACCTATTGATGGTCTGGCTGTAGTCCACGACCATCCTATTCTTCTCCCCGTTCCGAACAACGACCACCTGCGCCCTCCAAGGACTTGTGCTTGGCTCAATGACCCCCTCCCTGAGCAGCCGCTGCACCTCCGACTTAATGAAAGCTCTGTCCCCCGCGCTGTACCTCCTGCTTTTAGTTGCCACAGGTTTACAGTCGGGGGTCAGGTTGGCGAGCAGCGGTGGGGGAGGGATCCTGAGGGTGGAGAGGCCGCAAGTGGTGTCGGTAGTGTGGCAGTTGGCATGATGTTGGGTGGGATGCGCGGGTCGGTGTGTGTGTGTGGTCAGTAGCGGGGTACGTGACATATCTCTACAAAACAGGGGATTTATGACAGTGATTGGCGGGAGGGGCCCATCACACTTCATTGTCACGCTTTTCAGGTGGCTCTGGAAGTCCAACCCCAACAGCACAGGAGCACACAGTTGAGGCAAGACCAGTAACGTAAAGTCCCGATATTCTGTGCCCTGCACCACTAGTGTCGCTACACAACCCCCCCGGATGTCTGTTGTATGCAACCTGGAGGCCATGGTGACCCTCCGACTTACCGGCCGTATCATGAGTCCACAATGCTGCACCGTGTTCGGGTGGATAAAACTCTCCGTGCTGCCTGTGTCAAACAGGCAGCTTGTCCTGTGCCCCTCCACCAGGATGTCCATCATTGACCTTGCGAGCTGGTGGAGAGCGCTTTGGTCGAGGGTCACAGAAGCCAGGGTGGGGTCGCTGTCTTGGTCCGGCGTGGTGGGGTGCCCCCTGAGCACCCGTTGGTCGTAGGTGGTGGGAGGTGGCGCCGACCAAGATGGTGGCCCCCATGTCTCGCACGTGGTGGCAGTGTGCAGGGAAGATGGCGGCCCCCACGTCTTGCACGTGGTGGCAGTGTGCAGGGAAGATGGCGGCAGGCAAGATGGCGACCCCCACGTCTCGCATGCAGCGCTGCTCGATCCCGCTCGCGGTTTGGACTTACAGACCTTGGCGAAGTGGCCCTTCTTTCCGCAGCTGGAGCAGGTAGCTTGTCGGGCCGGGCAGCGTTTCCGGAGGTGCTTCTCCAGTCCGCAGAAGTAGCACTTCGCGGACTCACGACTGGCTGCAGCCGAGGTCGATTCGCCAGCAGATTGCGGGGTCTGCGGCACCCACGAGGCCATCGGGGGATCGCGTGCCTGGAGAGCCTTGGAGTTGTGCAGAGCAGCCTCCAACGTATCAGCCAGCTCCATCGCCGAACTTAGGGTAAGATCGGCTTTTTCCAGCAGCCGCTGGTGCACGTACACTGACCTGGTCCCTGTGATGAAGGCGTCTCTCACTAGGAGTTCTGCATGCTGCGCCGCAGTCAGCTCCTGGCAATTGCAGGCCCGCACGAGCGTCCGTAGGGCCAGCACGAACTCAGCACTCGATTCCCCGGGGCGTTGTTGCCGTGTCGCTAAGCGATGCCGAGCATAGACGCTGTTTATCGGCCGCAGGTATTGTCTTTTGAGTGCGTTCATCGCGCCGTCGTAGTTCGGCTGGTCTCTGATCAGCGAATAGACCCATGGACTGACCCTGGAGAGTAGAACTCTGGGCTTCGCTACGGGGTCGGTCGCTTTAATCTCCTCTAGATACGCTTCGAAGCAGGCCAGCCAGAGTTCGAAAGCGTTTCCAGCGCCAGGCGTTTGCAGATAGAGGTCTAATTTTTCTGGTCTCAGGGCCTGTTCCATGTTTTAAAACGTACAGCAAATAAAATTGAAGCACCTTCAATTACTCCAAAAGACTGAGGTTTGGTAAAATACTGAAAGGCTTTTATTCGCTGTACAATACCACCTCCACAGTGAGTGTCTGCCCCCGGACTGAGGGGGAGGGGCAAGGCGAACACCTTTATACAGGGCTCTGTGGGAGGAGCCACAGGGGCAGTCAGCAGAGGGGTGTGTCCAGACAGGTAACCAAGTTACAACATATATAAGCAACACACATCAAAGTTGCTGGTGAACGCAGCAGGCCAAGCAGCATCTATAGGAAGAGGTGCAGTCGACGTTTCAGGCCGAGACCCTTCGTCAGGACTAGTCCTGACGAAGGGTCTCGGCCTGAAATGTCGACTGCACCTCTTCCTATAGATGCTGCTTGGCCTGCTGCGTTCACCAGCAACTTTGATGTGTGTTGCTTGAATTTCCAGCATCTGCAGAATTCCTGTTGTTTACAACATATATACATGGTTTACCACAGTGCTCAACGCCTTGGCCCAACACGTTGGTCTTCTTCAGGCTGGTGGTGAAGCTGAAGTCCTGACAGGCTCTTGAGAAGCTGTCCATGAAGCGTTGCAGTTGCTCTTCAGAATGTGTTGCCAGTGCCGCGTCATCTGCAAACAACATGTCCCTGATGAATACTTCACGAACCTTGGTTTTCGCCCTCATCCAGGACAGACTGAACAGCCTCCCATCCCATCTGGTGTGGAGGTAGACACCATCAGCTGATGTTCCAAAGGCGTGCTTCAGCATGACTGCGAAGAAGATGCCAATCAGGGTGGGGGCAAGCACACAGCTCTGCTTCACACTGCTGTGGATGTTGAAGGCCTCCGAAGAAGAGCTGTCGAACTGAACGACGCCCTTCATGTCTGTGGGGAATGACTGAACTATCCTGAGGAGCCTCGGGGACAACCAATCCTGGTGAGGATTTTGAACAGGCCGTCTCTGCTCACAAGGTCGAAGGCCTTCGTAGGGTCAATGAAAGCAACGTAGAGTGGTTGTCTTTGCTCTCTGCATTTCTCTTGTAGCTGTCAAAGGGAGAAGATCATGGCGATTGTGGAGTGTTCCGACCTGAAACCGCACTGAGACTCGGGATATACCCTTTTGGCTATTTTCTGCAGTCTGTTCAGGACCACGCGGGCGAAGACCTTCCCAACGATGCTCAGCAAGGAGATTCCCCTGTAGCTGTTACAGTCGCTTCTGTCCCCTTTGTTCTTATATATGGTGACAATGTTACAGTCCCTCATGTCTTGTGGCACTGCTCCCTCTGTCCAGCACTGGCACAGTGGTTCATGCAGGTGGTTTAGCAGGACGCCCTTTGCACATTTGATGGCCTCTGGTGAACGCCATCCAATCCTGGTGCCTTCCCAGTTGGCAGGCTGTCGATGGCTTTACTCAGCTCTTCAGCAGTCGGCAATGCATCAAGTTCCTCAATGACAGGCAGGCATTCCATGGCATCTAGCACACTGTCCGAGATGCTGTTTTCTCTGGAGAAGAGTTCGGAGTAATGCTCCACCCATCTCTCCATCTCTCCATCTGCTTGCCTTTGTCATTGATGGTCTCGTCTGTTATGGTTTTCAATGGTGCTGTCTTGCTCTGGGTTGGCCCGATGGCTTTCTTGATCCACTCGTACACTCCACGGATGTTGTCTGTGTCAAGTGATGACTGAATGCTTTCAGCACCTCAACGCCTTCACCTTCACAGCCTGAGACACATCCTGGACAGAATGTGGACTGACCGAGTCACCAACAATGAGGTCCTGGCCCGCGCCCAGATACCCAGCCTCTTCACCCTGCTCCAACAACGCCGTCTCCACTGGCTGGGCCACGTACACTGCAAGTCAGTCAGGATGATCCCGAAAGACCTGCTGTACGGGGAACTGGCCTCCGACATGAGAGCACAAGGGCAGCCCCATCTTTGTTTCAAAGACGTTTACAAGAGGGACATGAAGTCACTGAAAATGAACTTCGAGAGGTGGGAAGACATGGCAAGCGATCGCTCTCACTGGAGGCTGGAACTACGCAGAGGTGTAAAAAGAGGAGAAGAGAAGCTGAGGCTTGCTGCTGAAGAAAAGCGTACTCGTCGGAGAAACAGCACCAAGACAACACTGGAGGACAGTGCCGAGACTGTCACTCCCGTGTGGGACTCTACAGCCACAACAGACACTGCTCTAAGACAGACTGAAGCAAGAATTTCCAGGAGCAGATCCATGGTCTCGGGAGCCTGACGGATGCCACCGCCATACGCGTGTGTGTGTATATATATATATATATATATATATATATATATATATATATTTGGAGATTAAGCATTCTTACACATACAGACACAAGATTGCACAAATATTACTGATATATTAAATACACAACACCCTTCCCTGCTCAGTTATAAACTCCAACATTATAGAACGCATATCAAATTAGATAAATTATATGTCAATATATGTATACACTGTATACTGTATAATACAACTACTATACGGATATCCACAGCATAGTAAATTTTAAATTGTCCATTCGGGCTTATGGATTTCATTGCTGTGGAGGATTTCTTACTCTCGTAGTATAACGTCTTTCCTGACAAGGGGGTGGGGGTCACTCTGCTTGACAAGTGAGAATTGTGGCTGTGAAACTATCTCAGGGTCTGAGGTGGTTGTAGCTGACTCTGAGGCTGCAGGAGGTGGTTCTGACATCTCTGGCCATACTTCTTTTTTTCTTCTTCTAGTTTGTGCATCTTGGTGTTGGGAAGGTACATTTAGTGCACGAGTATTCTCTAATTAATCCCTCTGTTGTTGCTCTACGATCTGATCCCTCCTGGTGGTTTCCTCAGCCACAACATTATCTGATGAATCCTCTGTTTCGTGTCTCCATTCACTCCTTTCTTTTGGACCTCCCATTCATCCAGCTGGGCTTTGCATCTACCCTTACAAGTAACTTTTTGAATTGACTTTATTTCTTACATCCCTCACATACATGAGGAGTAAATATTTTTATGTTACATCTCAATAAAGATGCAATGTGCAATTTATAGTAATTTATACTGAATAGTAGGTACAACAGTCAATATAACACAGAAATACAGTTGTGTCAGCATGAATTAATCAGTCTGATGGCCTGGTGGAAGAAGCTGTCCCGGAGCCTGTTGGTCCTGGCTTTTATGCTGCGGTACCGTTTCCCAGATGGCAGCAGCTGGAACAGTTGTGGCTGGGGTTACTCGGGTCCCCAAAGATCTTTCAGGCCCTTGTTACACACCTGTCTCTATAAATGTCCTGAATAGTGGGAAGTTCACGTCTACAGATGCGCTGGGCTGTCCGCACCACTCTCTGCAGTTCCCATACCAGACAGTGATGCAGCCAGTCAGGATGCTCTCAGTTGTGCCCCTGTAGAAAGTTCTTAGGATTTGGGGGCCCATACAAAACTTTCTCAACCGTCTGAGGTGAAAGAGACGCTGTTGTGCCTTTTTCACCACACAGCTGGCGTGTACAGACCACGCGAGGTCCTTGGTGATGCGGATGCCAAGGAACTTAAAGCTGTTTACCCTCTCAACCCCAGATCCATTGATGTCAACAGGGGTTAGCCCATCTCCATTCCTCCTGTAGTCCACAACCAGAGGGAGAGGTTGTTTTCTTGACACCACTGTGTCAGGGTTGCCGTTGTTGTTGTTCGTCCTTCGTAGTCGAAGATGACCAGGGCTTCAAAGTCAAATGGGAGATTGGTGGCTGTGGGTCCGGAGGTGACTGATGAGGCCAATTGGGGCCCTGAAGGCTCGCCCACATGTGGGACACAAGTGGGTGGGTGCTGTCGTGGCAGTGGATGCTGCTCGGGCCTTGCGCACAGCACGCTTTCGTTACGCCTCGATGATGCGCCTGACTTCAGCTGCACGGGCTCCTGTGGTGATCTTGCTGCGCCAAGCTGGACGGTCGAGGGCAAGCGTCTCCCACGTGTTGATGTTGACACCCAGGCCTTTGAGGGACGCTTTGAGGCAGTCTTTGTAACGTTTCTTCTGCCCCCCGACTGAGCGCTTGCCCTGACACAGTTCTCCGTACAGCAGCTGCTTAGGCAATCGGCTGTCTGGCATTCTGACCACATGTCCAGCCCACCGGGCTTGGGCTTTCAGCAGGAGGGTGTAGACGCTGCAGAGCCCAGCTCGTTCCAGGATTTCCGTGTCGGGAACTTTGTCCTGCCATCTGATGTGGAGGAGTCTGCGGAGACAGCTCAGGTGAAAGTGGTTGAGCTGTTTGACGTGTCTGCTGTAGACAGTGCAGGTCTCGCTGGTGTAAAGGACGGTGGTAAGGACCACTGCACAGTAGATCTTCAGCTTGGTGGTAAGGCTGAGTCCTCTCCGCTCCCAGACGTTCTCACGGAGTCTCCCAAAGGTGGCGCTGGCTTTGGCAATCCTGTTGTTGACCTCAGCGTCTATGTTCACTGCGCGAGAGAGTATGCTGCCCAGGTAGGTGAAGTTGTCGACTGCCTGGAGGTTCTGGCCCTTCACCGTGATGCGCGGCTCCTGGTATGGCTTTCCTGGGGCAGGCTGGTACATAACTTCAGTCTTTTTGGTGCTGATAGTGAGACCGAAGTTGTCGCAGGCTTGTGAGAAGCAGTCCATTTCACGCTGCATCTCCTGCTCTGTGCTGGCGTTGAGTGCGCAGTCATCAGCAAACACCAAGTCTCTGATGACAGTCTCTTGCACCTTTGTGACTGCCTGCAGGCACCTAAGGTTGAACAACCTGCCGTCAGTCCTGTACCTGACGTGGATTCCTTCTTCGTAGTTACGGAAGGCATCTGTCAGCATGGCAGAGAATACCATACTGAACAGAGTCGGGGCAAGAACGCAGCCTTGTTTGACGCCATTTGTCACTGGGAAGGCCTCCGACTCGTCGCCGTCATCCAGAACTTTCACCATCATACCGTCGTGGAACTGCCGGACGATTGTGATGAACTTGCTGGGGCAGCCAAACTTCTCCATGATCTTCCACAAGCCTTCTCTGCTGACCGTATCGAAAGCCTTGGTTAGATCGACAAAGGTCACGAAGAGGTCGCTGTGTTGCTCCTGGCATTTTTCCTGGAGTTGGCGCGCAGCAAAAATCATGTCCGCGGTCCCACGTTCGGCACGGAAGCCGCACTGGCTTTCTGGGAGCAGACCTTGCTCAAGATGTTGGAGAAGGCAGTTGAGCAGGACGCAGGCCAGAATCTTCCCCGCAATGGACAAGAGGGAGATGCCTCGGTGGTTGTCGCAAGACTGGCGGTTGCCTTTCCTCTTGTAGATGTGGACTATGCTGGCATCTTTCAGCTGTTGCGGGACCTGTCCCTTTTTCCACATGGACTGGAAGAGTACAGTCAGCTTTTGCATCATGACAGGGCCTCCTGCTTTGTATACCTCAGCAGGGATTGCATCGGGTCCTGGTGCTTTGCCACAGGAGAGTTGCTTCACTGCCTTCCTGACTTCATCTACTGTGGGGAGGGTGTCGAGGTTCTTGTTGATCTCCACCTGGGGCAGGCGGGCAATGGCCTCGTCGTTGATGTCGGCAGGGCGGTTAAGGACGTTGTTAAAGTGCTCAGCCCACTGATCCAGAATCTGCTTCTTCTCTGTCAGCAGCTGCGTCTCATCTGCATTGAGGAGGGGTGAGGAGCCGGAGGACTGGGGTCCGTATACAGCCTTAAGCGCATCGTAGAAGCGCTTTATGTCGTGGCTGTCTACATAGCCCTGGATTTCATTGGCCTTCTTGCTGAACCAGCTGTCCTGCATCTCGCCAAGTTCTTTCTGCACCTTTCTTCTTGCGTGATGACTTTTTCTCTGTAGGCTGCCTCTTATATGAGATGAGGCCAATCAGTGTAGTGTCATCAGCAGATTGGAGCTGTGGGTGCTGTTACATGTTCAAGGAGATCTGTTTTTTTTGTGACAATGATGTAATGGTCTTTTGGAGGTCACCTGATGTGATTTGCCCGCCGCTGTGAGGTCACGTGATGACATGTGGGGGGGCCGTGACTATATAAGGGTCAACTCAGGTAACGCAGTGGGATTTTGAGTTTGTGGATTTCCAGGTAGAACGTGTTGTGCCTCCGTTTCTGTTGCGTTTGTTTTTGTGACGCAGTTTCATTTTTAAAACGGAAGGTGCGTTCTCTTACAAGATATTGCATTTGGACTGGAAATTTGTAGCTGGAAGTGCCAATCTACTCAATCCCGGCAGTTTTGAAGGAAGAGTGAAGAATTCATCCAAGTGAAGGATTGAGAGGAGTCGGCATCGTTTGGCAGTTTAATAAAGGATCGACCTTATTAAGTCTTCGTTAAAGAGAACCTGCATTGAAATAGCGATAGCAATAGCGCAATGAGTTCATGCAAAAAGGCTCTCTCTCTCTAAAGGAATTTAAGGTCAGTCGATTTAAACTGTTTATTTTCGGCATCGTGAATCCTGTGGACGGAACCAGCAGTAAAGGCGCGTCTGTGAAGAAATCCTTCTCCAGAGAAGTCTCTCCCAATTGAATGTGTAAATCTGTTGGACTTTCGAAGTAATCACTTTAAGAACTATATCTGACTGTATCGCTTTAAGAACTGTTTCAGCATTTAACACTTTAAGAACCAGAGCCGAATAGAGTTGATAAACGGCTGCGTACCTGTTTAACCTCCGGTTAAAGTTTTCCTTTCCCCTTCTCGTTTATATGTGTTTAATAAATGTTTGGTTGTTTTCATAAAACCTGTCTCGATTAATATTCATTGTTGCCGGTTACGTAACAGTGGCAACACAGTCATGGGTATACAGAGAGCAAAGGAGGGGGCTGAGTACACAGCCCTGAAGGGCACCTGTGTTGAAGGTAGGAGGGTTGGAGGTGAGGGAGCCCACTCTTACCACCTGTTGGCGATCTGACAGGAAGTCCAGGATCCAGCTGCACAAGGCAGGGTCAACGCCAAGGTCTCTCAGCATCTTGTTGAGCCTGGAGGGAATTATGGTGTTGAATGTTGAACTGTAGTCCAAGAATAGCATTCTCACATAAGCGTCCCTCTTCTCCAGATGTGTAAGGATGGTGTGTAGAGCTATGGCTATTGCGTTGTCTGTCGATCGGTTTTGTCGGTAGGCGAATTGTAAGGGGTCCAATGTGGGTGGTAGCAAGCTGCAGATGTAATCCTTGACCTGCCCCTCAAAGCATTTGCTTATTGAGGTGAGTGTGACAGGACGCCAGTCGTTCAAACATGTTACCTTGGTCTTTTTTGGTACAGGGATAATGGTGAATAATTTGAAGCAGGAGGGCACTCTACACTGGGAGAGGGGGAGATTAAAAATGTCTGTAAACACACCTGCCAGTTGTGCCCCACACACCCTGAGTACTCACCCTGGGATGCTGTCCGGTCCCACAGCCTTGCAACTGTCCACTCGTTGGAAACATCTGCGTACCTCAGCCTCAGAGATGGCCAAGCTGCCGGTCACATCAGTGGCTCAGTATTGGCGGCATTGAATCGAGTGTAAAGAAGACTTAGCTGATCTGCGAGAGAGGCAGCGATGTTGGAAACTCCACTGCTCTTAGCTTTGAAGTCTGCGATGGTGTGCAGACCTCGCCATTAGCTGTGTGTTTTGTTGGTGGAGAGTTGTGTCTGGATCTTGTCCCTGTACTGTTGTTTCGCTGCCTTGATGACTTTGTGCAGATCATCTTTCATACTCACACTTTCTGCAATACCTTCAAGTTAGATATTTTTTACAAAAATATTTAAATAATTTCCCTTACATATTGGAGGCTGACCTGTTAGATACTATTATGTGTATGAATCCTTTGATTAAGGGTTCTATTGGAAGAATTTATAATTTTCTATTACAATGGGATAAGTGTCCTTTGTCTAAGATTAAACAGGATTGGGAAAAGGAACTTAATTTGACTTTTATGACAGAGGATTGGATGCGGATATTGAAACTGGTTAACTCTTCTTCAATTTGTGCTAGCAATTCATTGATTCAATTTAAAATTGTACATCGTTATCATTTGACAAAGGAGAGACTTTCTAAACTCTTAATGTTGATAGTCATTGTGATAGATGTAAAACTGAGATAGCTACACTGACACATGTTTTGGTCTTGTTCTATATTGGAACAGTTCTGGAAGTCGGTTTTCTCAAGAATTTCTAAAGCACTTAAAATTAATTTACAACCTAATAAATTAACTGTGCATTTTGGAATAGTTCGTCAAAATATTCATGGTATTTCTGTGTCTGACCAACATGTTATTGCATTTGTTACATTGTACCTGATATGGATTCCTTCTTCGTAGTTACGGAAGGCATCTGTCAGCATGGCAGAGAATACCATACTGAACAGAGTCAGGGCAAGAACGCAGCCTTGTTTGTCGCCATTTGTCACTGGGAAGGCCTCCAACTCGTCGCCGTCATCCAGAACTGAGTCCTTCCTTGGTCCAATATGCTTTCCGACCAGAGGCCGAGAGGATGACCCCAGCACATGTTTGTCCTCAGATGGCATAGGTTTGTGGTGCTCAGAGTGGAGACATTAGTAGCATCACCCAGTGCCTTTCTTAAATCGCTTTCATTTGACTCTGTTGCAGGTGATGAGGCAGGAAAATGGCGGATGGATCTCCAATCAATTTGTAGTTGTCTTAGCCAATCACAGCCCTACAATGCTGGTCCTCCTGCTTTTACCACATTCAACCCCAATGTGGCTTGTTGGTTGTTGTATTTTGCTGTTACAATTGCTATTCCCACAGGAGTTGTCTTTTCTCCAGTATAATTTCCTAGTGGGTATCTGCAGACTTCAGTTCAGTATATTTGAAATGCCATTCAAACTCATTTTGTGGAATGATTGAAACAGCTGAGCCAGTGTCCAATTCCATTCTAATTAATTTGCTGCTGACTTCTGGTATAAGCCGTATTGCTTGTCTCCTGTTGCGTTGTAAATCTCAAGGTGAGCCAGTCCTGTGTCACTCTCATAATTAGTAGATTTTTCATCAACAGTGTCCAGATTAGTGCTTTTTTAGAACTGCAACTTAACTTTTTTTTATCTTTTTTCTCTTCCCTGAGCAGTCCATTTATGTTTGTCTGTCCAGCATGCACTTTCGATATGTCCTACTTTTTTTTTTGCCTTTTCTGCAAGTTTTGCCTTTAAACCTGCACTTGTTTGGTATCTGAGCCCCATCACAATGCTCAATCCGGCCGGGTTTTGTTTAGAAGTTGCAATTTTGTTCACGCTCACTTTCATTCCTGACTGCAACTCAGTGGGGTCTCCGTCTGCTGTTTCCATTGATACAGCAATTTTAACTGCTCTTTTAACTGTAATTTGTGCTTCAGTTAGGAGCTGTTTTTGAATGCTTTCTTGTAACATTCTCAGTGTATCATTAAGACCATCAGCGAGATGACAAATCTTAGACTTTCTCTTCAGTTCAGCCACGTACACTGAAATAGCCTCCCCTTCTACCCTCTACTTATGAAAGCTAAAGCATTCTGCACTCAACAATGCCTTCAGTTCAATGTGTTCCTGCATCACTATTACAACAGCAGCAAAGCTCATTTCTGATGGTTTGGCTGGAGCAATCAAACTTCAAAGCAAATTGTGTGCCTTTAAACCTAATGCACTCAGCAAAATTGTCACTCGCCTCTCATTGGCTATTTCATTTACTTCAAATAATTCAGTATTACCTGCTCTGCAATCAAATTCGCCCATCTTTTCGATGTAGCCCATCATTTCTACTCTTTTTAAATGATGATTATTCACCTTTTTATGAACCCTGAATTCTTCCATTTACAGCCTTATTTTTAAACTAATTCCCTTCCAAAGAACGCCCGCTACTCTGTTTCACCACTGCTCTCGAACGTCTCGCTGTGCTCTAACAGGTTGGTGGCCGGGTCGGGTTCAATTTAAAAATACCTCATCACCAATGTTATGTTTTGTAACTTCAAAACGTTAAACTAATTCAAATAAAACACAGGAGTCCAAAAACTCTCAGCAAGGCGCGCGAGGATCATGTGACTGCGCGATGACATATGTAATTAACTTTTTTTTGCACATAACCCATAATTATTTAAACAAGCAAGAATGCTTGTATATACAAAATTACTCAAACAGTAGTGAAATATTAAATATTAAAAAGGAGGGTCATCACTGGATGGGGAGCATGGAGGGGAGGGGGGCATGGTGGGAGGCTTCATAACATGGAAATGTGATCAGTGAAGTCTTGCTGTGTGCTGAGGCCCCAGGGGGTGTGAAGTTAATCCCCACGTGCCACCAACAGGGATGTCGGGGAGTTTGATGTGGTGGTGTCAGGACAGACTCACCTTGTCGAAGCAGACGAGGTCAAGCTGACCACACAGGTTGATGCGATGGGGGCTGATGCAGTGGACTCCTCGTCTCCGAAGGCGTCGCTGGGCATAGACAACGCCCACCGTCACCACGGCTGGCAGCGCTGGTGGGACCACAATGGTCACCACGTCCAGAGCCTTCAGCACGATCTCCACGATGGGCTCCTGGGGTTGGGGGCGGTAGAGCAGGAGCCATCAGCAGGCAGAACCAACTGTCTCCCTCTCTGACATAAACACTTACATGTTCTCACACACACATGCACTTCTCTCTCTCAAACACCATGACTCTGTCTTGCTTTCAATCTCTCCTCACCCTCCCATCTATGTACCTCTCAAAACCCGTCTGACAGTTACAATCAAACTCACATTAACCATTTCTGCTGGCAGCTCTTTCCACACTTGACCCTCAATTCCCCTTAATCTTTGGCCCTAAACCTATGACCTCTAGTTCTCATCTCACTCAGTCTGGGGGGAAAAGCCTGTTTGCATTTACCCTCATCATTTGTATCCCTCTGTCAAATCTCCTCTCAGTCTTCTACCCTCTAGGGAATCAGGTCCTATCCTATTCAACCTTTCTCTATAACTCTGGTCCTCGAGTCCCAACAACATCCTTGTAAATTTTCTCTGAACTCTTTCAACATTGCTGATATCTCTCCTGTAGGTAGCTGACCAGAACTGCACACAACACTCCAAATTCAGTCTAACGTCATAACTCCTGGATCAATGCTCAACCTTATGAAGACCAATTTGCTAAGAGCTCTCTTTACGAACCTACGCACTTTCAAGGAATTATGAATCAGTATTCCCAGATCTTTCTATTTCACTGCACTTCGCACTCCTCATTTACTCCTCAGGGTAAGTCCTACCCTGGTTGGTCCTACTAAAGTACAGCTCCTCACACTGGTCTGCATTAAATTCCATCTGCCATTTTTTTCAGCCCCCTTTTCCAGCTGGTCCAGATCCCGTTGCCACCTCTGATGGTCTTCATTGCTGTCCACTACAGCCCTGATCTTGGGGTGATCCAGTTAACCACATTATCATCCAGATCATTGATATAGATAACGAAGAACAAGGGACCCAGCACCAAACCCTATGACACACCACTAGTCACAGGCCTCCGGTCAGAGAGGCAACCCTCTACTACCACCCTCTGGGTTCTCATACAAAGCCAGTGTCTGATCCAATTTACTACCTCATTCTGAATGTGGAGCAACTGAACCTTCTTGACCAGCCTTGTCAAAGGTCTTGCTAAAGTCCATGTAGACAATGTCCACTGCCTTTCATTCCTGGTAATCTCAAAAACTCTCTAAGATTGATGAGACACGACCTTCCACACAACAGAGCCATGCTGACAGTCCCTAATCAGTCCCTGTCTATCCAAATATTATATATCCAGTCCTTTAGAATACCTTCCAATAATTTGACTGAGTTCAGGCTCATTGGCCTCAAATTTCCCAGATTATTCTTAGAGCCTTTCTTAAACAACAGAACAACATTAGCTATCCTCCAGTCCTCCGGCACCCCACTCATGGCTAAGGATGTTTTAAATTTCTCCACCAGGGCCCCTGAAATTTCTGCACCAGAGTCATAGAACCTACAGCACAGAAACAGGCCTTTTGGCCCATCTAGTCCATGCCGAGCTGTTGTTCTGGCTAGACCCATCAATCTGCACAGGACCATACCCACCAATCCGTCTGTTTACCCAATCTTCTGTCACAGCCGTATCCACTGCTTCTGCACTCTGAGCTCCCCTTGAACATTTCACCTTTCACCCTAAACCCATGACCTCAGGTTCTAGTCTCACCCAATCTCAGTGGAAAAAGCCTGTTTGCATTTACCCTATCTATACTCATAATTTTGTCTACTAACCTCTGTCAAATCTCCCCTCATTCTCCTGTTCTCCAGGGAATAAAGTCTGAACCGATTCAACCTCTCCCCATGACTCTGGTCCTCAAAGCCTGGCAACATCCTTGTAAGTTTTCTCTGCACCTTATCGATCTTATTGATATCTTTGGTGAAGGGTCTCGGTCCAAAACATCTGCTGTTAATTCCCCTCCGAAGATGCTGCATGACTTGCGATTTTGCATTGGGTGCTCAAGATGTTGTGTTATCGATGTTTTTCTTGTAGACTGTCGAGGGCTTGTTGGTAACCTGGGTTGATGTTGCCAGCTGAAGATCACTTCAGCCCAACATGCCTATGCTTACCAAGGTCTCCATCCAAGCCCGGAGAAAGAGACTGTACATTCATCCTAACTATGCCCTCTGTGATTCTATACACCTTTATAAGAGCACTCCTCAAAGTCTGCTACACGCCAAGGAATAAAGTCCCAACTGCTCTCCCTAACTCAGTGCCCAGAGTCCCACTGACATCCTCATAAATCTCCTCTGTGCTCTCTTCCCAGCTTGCTGGCATCTTTCCTCTAGGGCAGCATGGTTAGCGTGACTGTTGCCCAGGGGTCATGGCTTGCATGACTCTCCCAGGGGTCAGTTCCCACCACTGTCTGTAAGGAGTCTGTACATTTGCCTCATGACCGTGGGGCTTTCCTCTGGGTGCTCCCGTTTTCTCCCATGCCCCCAAAGGGTCGGAAACATGGTCACACTTGCGGGCGGCTCCCGGTACACCTTCAGGCAAAGGACACATTTCAGATTCAGAATCAGGTTTAATCTCACCGGCATATGTTGTGAAATTTGTGGTCTTTGTGGCAGCAGTACAATGCAATACATGATCATAGACTGAATTACAGTCTATATAGATAGATAGACAGATAGATAGAGAGAGATATAGATAGACAGAATAAATAGTGCAAAAATGGAAATAAAAAAAGTAGTGATGTAGTGTTCATGGGTTGAATATCCATTCAGAAATCAGATGGCAGAGGGGAAGAAGCTGTTCCTGAAGCACTGAGTATGTGTCTTCAGGCTCCTGTACCTCCTCCCTGATATTAGCAATGAGAAGAGGGCTTGTCCTGGGTGGTGGGGGTCCTTAACGATGGATGCCGCCTTTCTGAGGCACCGTTCTTTGAAGGTGTCCTGGATACAACAGAGTCTGGTGCCCATGATGGAGCTGACTGAGTTCACAACTCTGCAGCTTATTTCAATCCTGTGCAGTGTCGGGGATGGGGAGGTGGGGGAGGTGTGGTGAGGATCCGTAACAGACGGCGATGGAGCCAGTTAGAATGCTCTCCGTGGGGGTACATCTGTAGAAATGGGTGACAAACCAAATCTCCTCAAACTCCTATTGAAATATAGCCACTTTGTAGCTGTGTTGATAGGTTGGGTCCAGGTATTGACACCCAGGATGCTGCAGTTGCTGACTTGATATGTTGTAACTGATCATCATCATCAGGTGCTGTGCCCAGTTTGAGCTTTGACTGCCATGGCCTACACACTACTGTTTCGGGTCAAGTGGATCAATTCATTGGTATTCATTTCCAGTTCTCTGGCTGCTGTCTCCATCATCATTGGTCTTTGCCTTCCTCTTTCTTTCTTCCCTTCAATCTTTCCCATAATTACTGTGCCTTCTAACTCCTCTTTCCTAATCGCATGTCCAATGAAGTTACGTTCCCTTTTCATGATCTCATACATTATTTCTCTATCTTTGCTTGGTCTGTTCATGACATCTTCGTTAGATATTCATTGCATCCATGATATTCTTTGCGTCCTCCTCAAAAACCACATCTCTGCTGCTACAATTTGTTTCCTCATGTTATGAGATATTGTCCAGCATTCTGAGCCATATAACATAACTGGATAAACGTAACATTTCAGTACTCTGAGGCGGGTTGTCATGCCTAGTTTAGTGTTGGTCAGTATACTCTTCATTCTCGTAAAGGTGTCTTTTGCCATCCCTATTCTTCTTTTGATGTCCATGTCGCACCTGCCATCTGATGTCACCCAGCTTCCTAAGTAGCAAAAGTTCTGTACTTGTTTTATGTCTTCCCCGTTTATTCTCAGCCTGCAGATAGGATTCTCCTTCTTTTTGGATATCACCATACATTCTGTCTTTTTGCAATTGATAGATAGACCCATTTTTGCACTTTCCTCAACAATTATATCAATTAAGTTTTGTAGTTCTTCCTCCGTACTTGCAATTAACACAGTGTCATCTGTATATGATGCAGTTACAATACTTTGTAATATTGTAACTGTGTATTGAGGTACATGTGACAAAAAATAATAGTCTTTGCCTTTAATAGCAGGGTTTCCAAAACTGAATGCAGTACTCCAAATGCGACCTCAACAAACCTTGTACAACGGCAGTGTGACGTTCCAGCTCCTGTGTACAACGCCCTGACCGATGAGGGCCATTGTCCCAAAAGCCTCCTTCACCGGCCTGTTTACCTGTGATGTCGTTCACGGTCACCCAGGGAAGGGTTTCTCTGTCAGACCGCACCTCATCATTATCATCTTGTGCTGTGTCGTGTGATGTGGGTGATTATGGTGGTTTTCCATTGTTTTCCTCTGGGCAGTGTCTTTATAAGATGGGTGATCCCATCCATTATCAATACTCTTCAGAGATTGTCTGCCTGGTGTCAGTGGTCACATAACCAGGACGTGTGATCTGCACCGGCTGCTCGTACCACCATCCAGCACCTGCTCCCATGGGTTCATGTGGCCCTGATCAGGGTGTTGGGGGGGGGGGTGTAGATAAGCAGGTGCTACACCTCGCCCAAGGGTGACCTACAGGCTTGCGGAGAGAAGGAGCACCTTACACCTCCTTTGGTAGAGACATACAGTATCTCTACCCCACCACCTCATGATCTTATAGAGGTGTATAAAATCACAGGGGGCGTTGAGACATAGAGTGAAATGTGGTGTTCACTTTGTTGGTTTTTTTGTAGTGTGCTGGGGCATCCCGCAAGCGCAGCATGCTTCCGACACCAGCGTAGTACGCTCACACCTTCCCAACCCTGACCTGTACGTCTTTGGGCTATGGAAGGGAACCGGGGCACCCAGAGAAAATCCACCCACTCACGGGGGAATGTTATAGACAGCAGCGGGAACTGAGCTGAACCTTCTGAGTGCTTGCACTATGTAATGGTAAGCTAACTGCTTCGCGAATGTGCCACCCTGCGGGTGAATGCCCACAAGGGCATCGAGCGGTGCTTGAGCTGGAAAAGTTGACTGGGACCCACCCCACACAGCCGTCTCCAGAGAGGCCAGGGCCCCCAGGCGCAGGGAGGAGGGGGTCTGCACTCACCCTGCGGATGGAGCTGATGACTACGGTGTAGACGGAGCCCAACACAGCAGCAAGCACCAGGCAGGCTACAAAACGCCTGGCGTCCCGGAACAGCTTGAAGTCAACAGGTTTGGGGTACAGGATAGACCTGACCAGCTGCCCCTTGGTGGTGAGGAAGCCTGGCCGGGGAAGAGATAGAGAAGAATGTGAGAACCCAGGGCAAGGGGGGGATCGGAGGGGAGTCCCGGGCGAGGGGGGATCGGAGGGGACCCGGGGCGAGGGGGAATTGGAGGGGAGTCCAGGGGCGGGGGGGGGGTCATAGGGGAGTCCCGGGGCGAGGTGGGGGTCGGAGGGGACCCGGGGCGAGAGGGTGATTGGAGGGGAGTCCCAGGGTGAGGGGGGGGTCATAGGGGAGTCCCAGGGTGAGGGGGGGGTCAGAGGGGAGACCCGGGGCAAGGGGGATCAGAAGGGAGACCTTGGGGTGGGGGGGAATCAGAGGGGAGACCCTGGGGTGAGGGGGGATCAGAAGGGACTACTGCAGTAAGAGGGGGAGGAAGCAGAGGAGAAACCCCAAGGTGAGGGGTGGGGGGGGATCGGAGGGGAGTCCCGGGGTGAGGGGGGGGGTCAGAGGGGAGTCCCAGGGCGAGGGGGGATCGCAGGGGAGTCCCGGGGCAGGGGGGGGTCAGAGGGGAGTCTCGGGGTGAGGGGGGGTCAGAGGGGAGACCCTGCGGTGAGGGGGGATCAGAAGGGACTACTGCAGTAAGAGGGGGAGAAATCAGAGGAGAAATCCCAGGGCGAGGGGGTGGGGATTGAAGGGGAGTCCCAGGGCGAGGGGGAATCGGAAGGGAGTCCTGGGGTGAGGGGGAATTGGAGGGGAGTCCCGGGGCGAGGGGGGATCAGAGGGGAGACCCGGGGTGAGGGGGGGGTCAGAGGGGAGTCTCGGGGTGAGGGGGGTCAGAGGGGAGACCCTGGGGTGAGGGGGGATCAGAAGGGACTACTGCAGTAAGAGGGGGAGAAATCAGAGGAGAAATCCCAGGGCAAGGGGGTGGGGATTGAAGGGGAGTCCCAGGGCAAGGGGGAATCGGAGGGGAGTCCCAGGGCGAGGGGGGATCGGAGGGGAGACCCGGGGCGAGGGGGGAGATCCTGGGTTGAGGGGGCATTGGAGGGGAGCTCAGGATTGTGGGGGAGGGGAGATTGGAGGGTTGTTCTGGGGCGTGGTGGAGAACGGTGCTACTCCCCTTACCACAGTCGGGCCTCACCGGTGCGGATGACGACTGCGCGGACCTGCCCCTGGTCGGGCCGGACTCGGAGGGTGCGGGTCCCACAGAACAGGACGTAGCGCCGATAGTCCTGCAGGCGGAAGATGGGGGTGCGAAGAGTGTCTTCATCGCAGAGCTCAGGGAGGGGGGCTTTAGTCACTGGGACGCTCTCCCCTGGGGACACAGAAACACAGTCGGGGCTCCTGAATGTGGCCCCCCATTGAGATATCCTTAAACCCCTCCCCCCCGTCCCCTCTTCATACCCACGTCACCAGCTCCGTCCCACTGCATCTGCCATCGGCTCACAGACTCACCCCCATCCGGGGGGGTGACCACTGAGGGTAACACTGATACCATCTTTGCCCGCCTCCTACCCCCACCTTCCTTCCATTCCCCCCACTCCCTCACACCCTTCCACAGACCCTCCCTCCCTCCCTTCCCACAACCTCCTCCAGTGTGACACACCGCCCCAGCCCCAGGACAGGGCCCCCACCCACCTGTCAGCATGCTCTCGTTGACCACCACATTGCCAGTGAGAAGCACGGCATCACAGGGCAGGACCACCTCCTGCTCGGGGAGAAGAATCACGTCACCAGGTACCAACTCGGCCGAACTCACCGTCTGTGCAGCTGAGGGTGGGACGGGAGACAGGCCCAGTTAGCCAAACTGAGTTTAACTGGAGTAAGGGGAAATATGAGGCTATCAGGCAGGGACTAGGAAACATAAACTGGGAACAGATGTTCTCAGGGAAATGTACAGCAGAAATGTGGCAAAAGTTCAGGGGATATTTGTGTGGAGTTCTGCATAGGTATGTTCCAATGAGACAGGGAAAGGATGGTAGGGTACAGGAACCGTGGTGTACAAAGGCTGTTGGAAAATCTAGTCAAGAAGAAAAGAAAAGCTTATGAAAGGTTCAAAAAACTAGGTAATGATAGAGATCTAGAAGATTACAAGGCTAGCAGGAAAAAGCTTAAGAAAGAAATTAGGAGAGTCAGAAGGGGCCATGAGAAGGCGTTGGTAGACAGGATTAAGGAACCCCAAGGCATTCTACAAGAATGTGTAGAGGAAGAGGATAAGACATGAGAGAATAGGACCAATCAACTATGACAGTGGAAAAGTGCGTATGGAACCGGAGGAGATAGCAGAGCGACTTAATGAGTACTTTGCTTCAGTATTCACTATGGAAAAGGATCTTGGTGATTGTAGTACTGACTTGCAACAGACTGAAAAGCTTGAGCATGTAGATATTAAGAAAGAGGATGTACTGAAGCTTTTGGAAAGCATCAAGTTGGATAAGTCTCTGGGACCAGAGAAGATGTACCCCAGGCTACCATAGTTGGCGAGGGAGGAGATTGCTGAGCCTCTGGCAATGATCTTTGCATCATCAATGGGGACGGGAGAGGTTCCAGAGGATTGGAAGGTTGCAGATGTTGTTCCCTTATTTAAGAAAAGGAGTAGAGATAGCCCAAGAAATTATAGACCGGTGAGTCTTACCTCAGTGGTTGGTAAGTTGATGGAAAAGATCCTGAGAGGCAGGATTTATGAACATTTGCAAGGGCATAATATGATTAGGAATAGTCAGCATAGCTTTGTCAAAGGCAGGTTGTGCCTTACGAGCCTGACTGATTTGTGACTAAACACATTGATGAAGGTAGAACTGTAAATGTAGAGTATATGAATTTCAGCAAGGCATTTGATAAAGTACCCCATGCCAGGCTTATTGAGAAAGTAAGGAGGCATGGGAGCAAAGGGGACATTGCTTTGTGGATCCAGAACTGGCTTGCCCACAGAAAGCAAAGAGTGTTTGTAGACGGGTCATATTCTGCATGGAGGTCAGTGATGTGCCTCAGGGATCTGTTCTGGGACCCCTTCTCTTCATGATTTTTATAAATGAGGAAGTGGGGGGATGGGTTAGTAAATTTGCTGATGACACAAAGGTTGGAGGTGTTGTGGATAGTGTGGAGGGCTGTCAGAGGTTACAACGGGACATTGATAGGATGCAAAACTGGGCTGAGAAGTGGCAGATGGAGTTCAACCCAGATAAGTGTGAGATAGTTCATTTTGGGAGGTCAAATATGATGGCAGAATATAGTATTAATGGTAAGACTCTTGGCAGTGTGGAGGATGAGAAGGATCTTGGGGTCAGAGTACATAGGACACTCAAAGCTGCTACGCAGGTTGACTCTGTGGTTAAAAAGGTGCTTTGGCCTTCATCAACTATGGGAATGAGTTTAAGAGCTGAGAGATAATGTTACAGAGCATTATCTAGAGAGCAGGCCATTCTAGACTGGGTATTGAGCAATGAGGAAGGGTTAGTTAGCAATCTTGTCGTGCGAGGCCCCTTGGGTAAGAGTGACCATAATATGGTGGAATTCTTCATTAAGATAGAGAGTGACATAGTTAATTCAGAAACAAAGGTTCTGAACTTAAAGAAGGGTATCTTTGAAGGTATGAGACGTGAATTAGCTAAGATAGACTGGCAAATGACACTTAAAGGGTTGACGGTGGATATGCAATGGCAAGCATTTAAAGATCGCATGGATGAAATACAACAATTGTTCATCCCAGTTTGGCAAAAGAATAAACCAGGGAAGGTAGTGCACCCGTGGCTGACAAGGAAAATTAGGGATAGTATCAATTCCAAAGAAGAAGCATACAAATTAGCAGAAAAAGTGGCTCACCTGAGGACTGGGAGAAATTCAGAGTCCAGCAGAGGAGGGCAAAGGGCTTAATTACGAAAGGGAAAAAAGATTATGAGAGAAAGCTGGCAGGGAACATAAAAACTGACTGTAAAAGCTTTTATAGATATGTGAAAAGAAAAAGATTGGTTAAGACAAATGTAGGTCCCTTACAGTCAGAAACAGGTGAATTGATCATGGGGAACAAGGACATGGCAGATCAATTGAATAACTACTTTGGTTCTGTCTTCACTAAAGAGGACATAAATAATCTTCCAGAAATAGTAGGGGACAGAGGGTCTAGTGAGATGGAGGAACTGAGGGAAATACATGTTAGTAGGGAAGTGGTGTTAGGTAAATTGAAGGGATTAAAGGCAGATAAATCCCCAGGGCCAGATGGTCTGCATCCCAGAGTGCTTAAGGAAGTAGCCCAAGAAATAGTGGATGCATTAGTGATAATTTTTCAAAACTCTTTAGATTCTGGATTAGTTCCTGAGGATTGGAGGGTGGCTAATGTAACCCCACTTTTTAAAAAAGGAGTGAGAGAGAAACTGGGGAATTATAGACCGGTTAACCTGACATCGGTGGTGGGGAAAATGCTAGAGTCAGTTATCAAAGATGTGATAACAGCACATTTGGAAAGCGGCGAAATCATCGGACAAAGTCAGCATGGATTTGTGAAAGGAAAATCATGTCTGACAAATCTTATAGAATTTTTTGAGGATGTAACTAGTAGAGTGGATAGGGGAGAACCAGTGGATGTGGTATATTTGGATTTTCAAAAGGCGTGAGGAGGATGCTAAGAGGATGCAGGGTGACTTGGATAGGTTAGGTGAGTGGGCAAATTCATGGCAGATGCAATTTAACGTGGATAAATGTGAGGTTATCCACTTCGGTGGCAAGAACAGGAAAACAGATTACTATTTGAATGGTGGCCCATTAGGAACAGGGGAGGTACAACGAGACCTGGGTGTCATTGTACACCAGTCATTGAAAGTGGGCATGCAGGTACAGCAGGCGGTGAAAAAGGCGAATGGTATGCTGGCATTCAAGAGGATTCAAGTACAGGACCAGGAAGGTACTACTGCAGTTGTACAAGGCCATGGTGAGACCACACCTGGAGTATTGTGTGCAGTTTTGGTCCCCTAATCTGAGGAAAGACATTCTTGCCATAGAGGGAGTACAAAGGTTCACCAGATTGATTCCTGGGATGGCAGGACTTTCATATGAAGAAAGACTGGATCGACTAGGCTTATACTCACTGGAATTTAGAAGATTGAGGGGGGATCTTATTGAAACGTATAAAATTCTAAAGGGATTGGACAGACTAGACGCAGGAAGATTGTTCCTGATGTTGGGGAAGTCCAGAACAAGGGGTCACAGTTTAAGAATGTAGGGGAAGCCTTTTAGTACTGAGGTGAGGAAAAACTTCTTCACACAGAGAGTGGTGAATCTGTGCAATTCTCTGCCACAGGAAACAGTTGAGGCCAGTTCATTGGCTATATTTCAGAGGGAGTTAGATATGGCCCTTGTGGCTAAAGGGATAACGGGGTATGGAGAGAAGGCAGGTATAGGGTTCTGAGTTGGATGATCAGCCATGATCATAATGAATGGCGGTGCAGGCTCGAAGGGCTGAATGGCCTACTCCTGCACCTATTTTCCATGTTTCTATGTTTCTACAGCTATATAGGATCCTGGTCAGACCCCACTTGGAGTCCTGTGCTCAGTTCTGGTCACCTCACTACAGGAAGGAAGTGAAAAACATAGAAAGGGTGCAGAGGAGATTTACAAGGATGTTGCCTGGATTGGGGAGCATGCCTTATGAGAATAGGTTGAGTGAACTCGGCCTTTTCTCCTTGGAGCGACAGAGGATGAGAGGTGACCTACCTGATAGAGGTGTATAAGATGATGAGAGGCATTGATCGTGTGGATAGTCAGAGGCTTTTTCCCAGGGCTGAAATGGCTAACATGAGAGGGCATAGTTTTAAGGTGCTTGGAAGCAGGTACAGAGGAGATGTCAGGGGTAAGTTTTTTACGCAGAGAGTGGTAAGTGTGTGGAATGGGCTGCCAGCAACGGTGGTGGAGGTGGATACGATAGGGTCTTTTAAGAGACTCCTGGATGGATACATGGAGCTCAGAAAAACAGAGGGCTTTGGGTAACCCTAGGTAATTTCTAAATTAAGTACATTATTGGCACAGCATTGTGGGCCAAAGGGCCCGTACTGTGCTGTAGTTTTTCTATGTGGCTATGAAAGATTGTTAGGGAACCTCTCTCCACACCTCCCAGCCGCAGAGTGGCCAACATGCGCAGAGCAAGATTCAACTGAAAGAGGGTGGAGTCCATGCTTGGAGTTCAATGTTCAAAAGTAAATTTTATTATCAAAGTACACAAATGTCACCATATACAACCCTGAGTTTCATTTTCTTGTGGGCATGCTCAGTAAATCTGTAGTAGCATATAACAAAAAATAGAATCAATGAGACTGCACCAACTTGAGCGTTCAGACGGTGTGCAAAAGACAGAAACTGTGCAAATAAATCAAGAAAGAAATAATAATAATAATATATAAGCAATAAGGATCGAGAGCATGAGATGAAGAGTTCTTGAAAGTGACTCGACAGGTTCAAGAACCTGGTGATGTGGGTCCTGAGGCTCGTGATGGCAGCAGCAAGAGAGCAAGATCTGGGTGGTGGGGGTCCCTGACGATAGACCCTAAGGAGATGTGCTCAATGGTGGGGAGGGCTTTACCCATGATGGCTGGGCTGTATCTACTACCTTGTGTAGGATTTTCTGTTCAAGGAATTTGGTGTTTCCATACCAGGCTGTGATGTGGCCAGTTAATATACGCTCCACTACACATCTACAGTATTTGTCAAAGCTTTAGATGTCTTTGTCAATGGTGTTGGGGTTGAGAGGGCTCAGAGCTTCGGGTTCCGAGGATTAAGCAGCATTAAGAGCCTGTCCTGGTCCAAATATGGCCAAGAGCCATCAACACTGCTACTTCCTTAGCAGGCTAAAAAAATTCCTATCAAGCCTAGAGAATTTTTATAGCTGCACCAGAAAGTGCTGGAGGAACTCAGTCGGTCAGGCAGCATCCATGGAGGTGAATAAACAGTCGATGTTTCAGGCCGAGACCCTTCATCAGGGCTGGAAAGCAAGGGGAGAAGAAGCCAGAAAGAGAAGATGCGGGGGGGGGGGAGAGATGGGTGTTGGGGAAGGTGGGGGGGGGAGATGGGTGAGACCAGGTGAAAGGGAAGGTGGGGGGGGGAGATGGGTGAGACCAGGTGAAGGGGAAGGTGGGTGGGGGAGATGGGTGAGACCAGGTGAAGGGGACGGTGGGTGGGTGGGGGAGATGGGTGAGACCAGGTGAAGGGGAAGGTGGGTGGGTGGGGGAGATGGGTGAGACCAGGTGAAGGTGGGAGGGTGGGGGAGATGGGTGAGACCAGGTGAAGGGGAAGGTGGGTGGGTGGGGGAGATGGGTGAGACCAGGTGAAGGGGAAGGTGGTTGGGGGGGAGATGGGTGAGACCAGGTGAAGGGGAAGGTGGGTGGGTGGGGGAGATGGGTGAGACCAGGTGAAGGGGAAGGTGGGTGGGGGGGGAGATGGGTGAGACCAGGTGAAGTGGAAGGTGGGTGGGTGGGGGAGATGGGTGAGACCAGGTGAAGTGAAGGTGGGTGGGGGAGGGGAGATGAGTGAGATCAGGTGAAGGGGAAGGTGGGAGGGGGGGGAGATGGGTGAGACCAGGTTGAAGGGAAGGTGGATGGGTGGGGGAGATGAGTGAGACCAGGTGAAGGGAAGGTGGGTGGGTGGGGGAGATGAGTGAGACCAGGTGAAAGGGAAGGTGGGTGGTGGGGGGAGATGTGTGAGACCAGGTGAAGGGGAAGGTGGGTGGGTGGGGGAGATGTGTGAGACCAGGTGAAGGGGAAGGTGGGTGGAGGAGATGGGTGAGACCAGGTGAAGGGGAAGGTGGGTGGGTGGGGGAGATGGGTGAGACCAGGTGTAGGGGAAGGTGGGTGGGTGGGGGAGATGGGTGAGACCAGGTGAAGGGAAGGTGGGTGGGGGGGGAGATGGGTGAGACCAGGTGAAGGGGAAGGTGGGTGGGTGGGGGAGATGTGTGAGACCAGGTGAAGGGGAAGGTGGGTGGGGGAGATGGGTGAGACCAGGTGAAGGGGAAGGTGGGTGGGTGGGGGAGATGGGTGAGACCAGGTGTAGGGGAAGGTGGGTGGGTGGGGGAGATGGGTGAGACCAGGTGTAGGGGAAGGTCGGTGGGTGGGGGACATGGGTGAGACCAGGTGAAGGGGAAGGTGGGTGGGTGGGGGAGATGGGTGAGACCAGGTGTAGGGGAAGGTGGGTGGGTGGGTGGCGGAGATGGGTGAGACCAGGTGAAAGGGAAGGGGGGGTGGGGGAGATGGGTGAGACCAGGTGAAGGGAAAGGTGGGTGTGGGAGGGTAGATGGGTGAGACCAGATGAAGGGAAGGTGGGAGGGTGGGGGAGATGGGTGAGACAAGGTGAAAGGGAAGATGGGTGTGGGAGGGGAGATGGGTGAGACCGGGTGAAGGGAAGGTGGGTGTGGGAGGGGAGATGGGTGAGACCAGGTGAAGGGGAAGGTGGGTGGGGGGGAGATGGGTGAGACCAGGTGAAAGGGAAGGGGCGGGGGAGATGTGTGAGACTAGGTGAAGGGGAAGGTGGGTGGGGGAGATGGGTGAGACCGGTGTAGGGGAAGGTGGGTGGGTGAGTGAGATGGGTGAGACCAGGTGAAGGGGAAGGTGGGTGGGGGGGGAGATGGGTGAGACCAGGTGAAGGGAAGGTGGATGGGTGGGGGAGATGGGTGAGAGCTGGTGAAGGGGAAGGTGGGTGGGTGGGGGAGATGGGTGAGACCAGGTGAAGAGAAGGTGGGTGGGGGAGATATGGGTGAGACCAGGTGAAGGGAAGGTGGATGGGTGGGGGAGATGGGTGAGACCAGGTGAAGAGAAGGTGGGTGGGGGGGAGATGGGTGAGACCAGGTGAAGGGAAGGTGGATGGGTGAGACCAGGTGAAGGGAAGGTTGATGGGTGGGGGAGATGGGTGAGAGCAGGTGAAGGGGAAGGTGGGTGGGTGGGGGAGATGGGTGAGACCAGGTGAAGAGAAAGTGGGTGGGGGGGAGATGGGTGAGACCAGGTGAAGGGAAGGTGGATGGGTGGGGGAGATGGGTGAGACCAGGTGAAGAGAAGGTGGGTGGGGGGGAGATGGGTGAGACCAGGTGAAGGGAAGGTGGATGGGTGAGACCAGGTGAAGGGAAGGTTGATGGGTGGGGGAGATGGGTGAGACCGGTGTAGGGGAGGGTGGGTGGGTGAGTGAGATGGGTGAGACCAGGTGAAGGGGAAGGTAGGTGGGTGGGGGAGATGGGTGAGACCAGGTGAAGGGGAGGGTGGTTGGGGGAGAACAGGTGAAGGGAAAGGTGGGTGTGGGAGGGGAGATGGGTGAGACCAGGTGAAAGGGAAGGGGCGGGGAAGATGTGTGAGACTAGGTGAAGGGGAAGGTGGGTGGGGGAGATGGGTGAGACCGGTGTAGGGGAAGGTGGGTGGGTGAGTGAGATGGGTGAGACCAGGTGGGGGGGAGATGGGTGAGACCAGGTGAAGGGAAGGTGGATGGGTGGGGGAGATGGGTGAGAGCTGGTGAAGGGGAAGGTGGGTGGGTGGGGGAGATGGGTGAGACCAGGTGAAGAGAAGGTGGGTGGGGGAGATATGGGTGAGACCAGGTGAAGGGAAGGTGGATGGGTGGGGGAGATGGGTGAGACCAGGTGAAGAGAAGGTGGGTGGGGGGGAGATGGGTGAGACCAGGTGAAGGGAAGGTGGATGGGTGAGACCAGGTGAAGGGAAGGTTGATGGGTGGGGGAGATGGGTGAGAGCAGGTGAAGGGGAAGGTGGGTGGGTGGGGGAGATGGGTGAGACCAGGTGAAGAGAAAGTGGGTGGGGGGGAGATGGGTGAGACCAGGTGAAGGGAAGGTGGATGGGTGGGGGAGATGGGTGAGAGCAGGTGAAGTGGAAGGTGGGTGGGTGGGTGGGGGAGATGGGTGAGACCAGGTGAAGGGAAGGTGGGTGGGTGGGTGAGGGAGATGGGTGAGACCAGGTGAAGGGAAGGTGGGTGGGGGGAGATGGGTGAGAGCAGGTGAAGGGGAAGGTGGGTGGGTGGGGGAGATGGGTGAGACCAGGTGAAGGGAAGGTGGGTGGGTGGGGGAGATGGGATGAAGTTAAAAGCTGGGAGGCAACAGGAGAACAGGTAAAGGGCTGAAGGAGGAGAGGAGATCGAACCATGGGAGACTGGGGAGGGAGTGAGGAGGGGAACCGAGTAGAGGTGATGGGCAGGTGAGTAGATGTAAAAGGGGAGGTAGATTGGCAAATGGAAAAAGAGAGAAGGGGAGAGTTGTGGACACAGCTGGTCCCTCACAGAAACCAGCCTCCTCTGAATGCCTCAATGAAGCGGCCCTCAGAATCAAAGACGCTTCCCACCCTGGATGTTCCCCTCCCAGCCTGGCCTTTCTCCTTCCCCCTACTTCCCATCGGGCAGAAGATACCCAAGCCGGAAAGCACATCCCACCAGGCTCAAGAACACCTTCTGTCCCAGTGTTACCAGACTCTTGTGCAATAAGATGGACTCTTGGTATCACATATTACCTCGTTGTGATCTTACACTTTATTGATTACCTGCACTGCACTCTCTCTGTGGCTGTGACACTCTATTCTGCATTCTGTTATTGTTTTACCTTGATCTACTTCAATGCAGTCTGTCATGATCTGATCTGTGTGAACAGTACGCAAGACCAACTGCTCACTGCATCTCATACACCTGACAAATCCAGCCACCAATCTACTACCACCCCGCAGCAACGAGCTCCCTCACCACCCCGCAGCAACGAGCTCCCTCACCACCCCGCAGCAACGAGCTCCCTCACCACCCCGCAGCAACGAGCTCCCTCACCACCCCGCAGCAACGAGCTCCCTCACAGCAACGAGCTCCCTCTCCACCCCACAGCAACGAGATCCCTCACAGCAACGAGCACCCTCACCACCCCACAGCAACAAGATCCCTCACAGCAACGAGCTCCCTCACCACCCCACAGCAACGAGATCTCTCACCACCCCACAGCAACGAGCTCCCTCACCACCCCACAGCAATGAGATTCCTCACAGCAACGAGCTCCCTCACCACCCCACAGCAACAAGATCCCTCACCACCCCACAGCAACGAGCTCCCTCACCACCCACAGAGCAACGAGATCCCTCACAGCAACAAGATCCCTCAGAGCAACGAGCTCCCTCACCACCCCACAGCAACGAGCTCCCTCACCACCCCACAGCAACGAGCTCCCTCACCACCCCTCACAGCAACGAGCTCCCCCACAGCAACGAGCTCCCCCACAGCAATGAGATCCCTCACCACCCCACAGCAACGAGATCCCTCACAGCAACGAGCACCCTCACCACCCCACAGCAACGAGCTCCCTCACCACCCCACAGCAACGAGCTCCCTCACCACCCCTCACAGCAACGAGCTCCCCCACAGCAACGAGCTCCCCCACAGCAATGAGATCCCTCACCACCCCTCACAGCAACGAGCTCCCTCACCACCCCTCACAGCAACGAGCTCCCTCACCACCCCACAGCAACGAGATCCCTCACAGCAACGAGCTCCCTCACAACCCCACAGCAACGAGATCCCCCACAGCAACGAGATCCCTCACAGCAACGAGCTCTCTCACCACCCCACAGCAATGAGCTCCCTCACCACCCCACAGCAATGAGCTCCCTCACCACCCCACAGCAATGAGCTCCCTCACCACACCTCAGCAACGAGCTCCCTCACCACCCCACAGCAACGAGCTCCCTCACCACCCACAGAGCAACGAACTCCCTCACCACACCACAGCAACGAGCTCCTTCACCACCCCACAGCAACGAGATCCCTCACAGCAACGAGCTCCCTCACCACCCCACAGCAACGAGCTCCCTCACCACCCTCACAGCAATGATCTCCCTCACCACACCCTCACAGCAACGAGATCCCTCACAGCAACGAGCTCCCTCACCACCCCACAGCAACGAGCACCCTCACCACCCCACAGCAACGAGATCCCTCACAGCAACGAGCTCCCTCACCACCCTCACAGCAACGAGCTCCCTCACCACCCTCACAGCAATGATCTCCCTCACCACCCACAGAGCAACGAGATCCCTCACAGCAACGAGATCCCTCACCACCCCTCACAGCAACGAGCTCCCTCACCACCCCACAGCAACGAGCTCCCTCACCACCCCACAGCAACGAGCTCCCTCACAGCAACGAGCTCCCTCACCACCCCACAGCAACGAGATCCCTCACAGCAACGAGCTCCCTCACCACCCCACAGCAACGAGATCCCTCACAGCAATGAGCTCCCTCACCACACCCCAGAGCAACGAGCTCCCTCACCACCCCACAGCAATGAGCTCCCTCACCACACCCTCACAGCAACGAGATCCCTCACAGCAACGAGCTCCCTCACCACCCCACAGCAACGAGCTCCCTCACCACCCCACAGCAATGAGCTCCCTCACCACACCACAGCAACGAGCTCCCTCACCACCCCACAGCAACGAACTCCCTCACCACCCACAGAGCTATGAGCTCCCTCACCACCCCACAGCAACGAGCTCCCTCACCACCCCACAGCAACGAGATCCCTCACAGCAACGAGCTCCCTCACCACCCCACAGCAACGAGCTCCCTCACCACCCTCACAGCAATGATCTCCCTCACCACACCCTCACAGCAACGAGATCCCCTACAGCAACGAACTCCCTCACCACCCCACAGCAACGAGCTCCCTCACCACCCCACAGCAACGAGATCCCTCACAGCAACGAGCTCCCTCACCACCCTCACAGCAATGATCTCCCTCACCACCCACAGAGCAACGAGATCCCTCACAGCAACGAGATCCCTCACCACCCCTCACAGCAACGAGCTCCCTCACCACCCCACAGCAATGAGCTCCCTCACCACCCCACAGCAATGAGCTCCCTCACCACACCACAGCAACGAGCTCCCTCACCACCCCACAGCAACGAGCTCCCTCACAGCAACGAGCTCCCTCACCACACCACAGCAACGAACTCCCTCACCACACCACAGCAACGAGCTCCCTCACCACCCCACAGCAACGAGATCCCTCACAGCAACGAGCTCCCTCACCACCCCACAGCAACGAGCTCCCTCACCACCCTCACAACAATGATCTCCCTCACCACACCCTCACAGCAACGAGATCCCCTACAGCAACGAGCTCCCTCACCACCCCACAGCAACGAGCTCCCTCACCACCCCACAGCAACGAGATCCCTCACAGCAACGAGCTCCCTCACCACCCTCACAGCAATGATCTCCCTCACCACCCACAGAGCAACTAGATCCCTCACAGCAACGAGATCCCTCACCACCCCTCACAGCAACGAGCTCCCTGACCACCCCACAGCAACGAGCTCCCTCACCACCCTCACAGCAACGAGCTCCCTCACCACCCTCACAGCAATGATCTCCCTCACCACCCACAGAGCAACGAGATCCCTCACAGCAACGAGATCCCTCACCACCCCTCACAGCAACGAGCTCCCTCACCACCCCACAGCAACGAGCTCCCTCACCACCCCACAGCAACGAGCTCCCTCACAGCAACGAGCTCCCTCACCACCCCACAGCAACGAGATCCCTCACAGCAACGAGCTCCCTCACCACCCCACAGCAACGAGATCCCTCACAGCAATGAGCTCCCTCACCACACCCCAGAGCAACGAGCTCCCTCACCACCCCACAGCAATGAGCTCCCTCACCACACCCTCACAGCAACGAGATCCCTCACAGCAACGAGCTCCCTCACCACCCCACAGCAACGAGCTCCCTCACCACCCCACAGCAATGAGCTCCCTCACCACACCACAGCAACGAGCTCCCTCACCACCCCACAGCAACGAACTCCCTCACCACCCACAGAGCTATGAGCTCCCTCACCACCCCACAGCAACGAGCTCCCTCACCACCCCACAGCAACGAGATCCCTCACAGCAACGAGCTCCCTCACCACCCCACAGCAACGAGCTCCCTCACCACCCTCACAGCAATGATCTCCCTCACCACACCCTCACAGCAACGAGATCCCCTACAGCAACGAACTCCCTCACCACCCCACAGCAACGAGCTCCCTCACCACCCCACAGCAACGAGATCCCTCACAGCAACGAGCTCCCTCACCACCCTCACAGCAATGATCTCCCTCACCACCCACAGAGCAACGAGATCCCTCACAGCAACGAGATCCCTCACCACCCCTCACAGCAACGAGCTCCCTCACCACCCCACAGCAATGAGCTCCCTCACCACCCCACAGCAATGAGCTCCCTCACCACACCACAGCAACGAGCTCCCTCACCACCCCACAGCAACGAGCTCCCTCACAGCAACGAGCTCCCTCACCACACCACAGCAACGAACTCCCTCACCACACCACAGCAACGAGCTCCCTCACCACCCCACAGCAACGAGATCCCTCACAGCAACGAGCTCCCTCACCACCCCACAGCAACGAGCTCCCTCACCACCCTCACAACAATGATCTCCCTCACCACACCCTCACAGCAACGAGATCCCCTACAGCAACGAGCTCCCTCACCACCCCACAGCAACGAGCTCCCTCACCACCCCACAGCAACGAGATCCCTCACAGCAACGAGCTCCCTCACCACCCTCACAGCAATGATCTCCCTCACCACCCACAGAGCAACTAGATCCCTCACAGCAACGAGATCCCTCACCACCCCTCACAGCAACGAGCTCCCTGACCACCCCACAGCAACGAGCTCCCTCACCACCCCACAGCAACGAGCTCCCTCACAGCAACGAGCTCCCTCACCACCCCGCAGCAACGAGATCCCTCACAGCAACGAGATCCCTCACCACCCCACAGCAACGAGCTCCCTCACCACCCCACAGCAACGAGCTCCCTCACAGCAACGAGATCCCTCAACACCCCACAGCAACGAGATCCCCCACAGCAACGAGATCCCTCACCACCCCACAGCAACGAGATCCCTCACTACCCACAGCAACGAGCTCCCTCACCACCCCCAGAGCAACGAGCTCCCTCACCACCCCACAGCAATGAGCTCCCTCACCACCCCACAGCAACGAGCTCCCTCACAGCAACGAGCTCCCTCACCACCCCACAGCAACGAGATCCCTCACAGCAACGAGCTCCCTCACCACCCCACAGCAACAAGATCCCTCACAGCAACGAGATCCCTCACCACCCCACAGCAACGAGATCCCTCACCACCCCACAGCAACGAGCTCCCTCACCACCCCACAGCAACGAGATTCCTCACAGCAACGAGCTCCCTCACCACCCCACAGCAACGAGATCCCCCACAGCAACGAGATCCCTCACCACCCCACAGCAACGAGATCCCTCACCACCCCACAGCAACGAGCTCCCTCACCACCCACAGAGCAACGAGATCCCTCACAGCAACGAGATCCCTCAGAGCAACGATCTCCCTCACCACCCCACAGCAACGAGCTCCCTCACCACCCCTCACAGCAACGAGATCCCTCACAGCAACGAGCTCCCTCACCACCCCACAGCAACGAGCTCCCTCACCACCCCACAGCAACGAGATCAGTCACCACCCCTCACAGCAACGAGCTCCCTCACCACCCCACAGCAACGAGATCCCCCACAGCAACGAGCTCCCCCACAGCAACGAGCTCCCCCACAGCAACGAGCTCCCCCACAGCAACGAGATCCCTCACAGCAACGAGCTCCCTCACCACCCCACAGCAACGAGCTCCCTCACCACCCCACAGCAACGAGCAACCTCACCACCCCACAGCAACGAGATCCCTCACTACCCCTCACAGCAACGAGCTCCCTCACCCCTCACAGCAACGAGATCCCTCACCACCCCTCACAGCAACGAGATCCCTCACAACTCCTCACAGCAACGAGATCCCTCACCACCCCTCACAGCAACGAGATCCCTCACAGCAACGAGCTCCCTCACAACCCCTCACAGCAATGAGCTCCCTCACAACCCCTCACAGCAATGAGCTCCCTCACAACCCCTCACAGCAACGAGCTCCCTCACAACCCCTCACAGCAATGAGATCCCTCACCACCCCCAGAGCAACGAGCTCCCTCACCACCCCTCACAGCAACGAGATCCCTCACAGCAATGAGCTCCCTCACCACCCCTCAGCAACGATCTCCCTCACCACCCCTCACAGCAACGAGCTCCCTCACCACCCCACAGCAACGAGATCCCTCACCACCCCACAGCAACGAGCTCCCTCACAACCCCTCACAGCAATGAGATCCCTCACCACCCCTCACAGCAACGAGATCCCTCACAGCAACGAGATCCCTTACAGCAACGAGCTCCCTCACCACCCCACAGCAACGAGCTCCCTCACCACCCCACAGCAACGATCTCCCTCACCACCCCCAGAGCAACGATCTCCCTCACCACCCCACAGCAACGAGCTCCCTCACCACCCCCACAGCAACGAGCTCCCTCACCACACCCTCACAGCAATGATCTCCCTCACCACCCACAGCAACGAGCTCCCTCACCACCCCACAGCAACGATCTCCCTCACCCCCCCCACAGCAACGATCTCCCTCACCCCCCACAGCAACGATCTCCCTCACCCCCCACAGCAACGATCTCCCTCACCCCCCCACAGCAACGAGCTCCCTCACCACCCCCACAGCAACGAGCTCCCTCACCACCCCACAGCAACGAGCTCCCTCACCATCCCACAGCAACGAGCTCCCTCACCACCCTCACAGCATCGAGCTTCCTCACAACCCCTCACAGCAACGAGATCCCTCACAACCCCTCACAGCAACGATCCCTCACAACCCCTCACAGCAACGAGCTCCCTCACAACCCCTCACAGCAACGAGATCCCTCACAACCCCTCACAGCAACGATCCCTCACAACCCCTCACAGCAACGATCCCTCACAACCGCTCACAGCAATGAAATCCCTCACCACCCCTCACAGCAACGATCCCTCACAACCGCTCACAGCAATGAAATCCCTCACCACCCCTCACAGCAACAAGATCCCTCACAGCATCGAGCACCCTCACCACCCCCACAGCAACGAGATCCCTCACCACCCCTCACAGCAATGAGATCCCTCACAGCATCGAGCTCCCTCACCACTCCCACAGCAACGAGATCCCTCACCACCCTACAGCAACGAGATCCCTCACAGCAACGATCTCCCTCACCACCCCTCAGCAACGATCTCCCTCACCACCCCTCACAGCAACGAGCTCCCTCACCACCCCTCACAGCAACGAGCTCCCTCACCACCCCACAGCAACGATCTCCCTCACCACCCCACAGCAACGATCTCCCTCACCACCCCAAGAGCAACGATCTCCCTCACCACCCCACAGCAACGAGCTCCCTCACCACCCCACAGCAACGAACTCCCTCACCACCCCCACAGCAACGAGCTCCCTCACCACACCCTCACAGCAACGATCTCCCTCACCACCCACAGCAACGAGCTCCCTCACCACCCCACAGCAACGATCTCCCTCACCCCCCCACAGCAACGAGCTCCCTCACCACCCCCACAGCAACGAGCTCCCTCACCACCCCACAGCAACGAGCTCCCTCACCATCCCACAGCAACGTGCTCCCTCACCACCCTCACAGCATCGAGCTCCCTCACAACCCCTCACAGCAACGAGATCCCTCACAACCCCTCACAGCAACGATCCCTCACAACCCCTCACAGCAACGAGCTCCCTCACAGCAACGAGATCCCTCACAACCCCTCACAGCAACGATCCCTCACAACCGCTCACAGCAATGAAATCCCTCACCACCCCTCACAGCAACAAGATCCCTCACAGCATCGAGCACCCTCACCACTGCCACAGCAACGAGATCCCTCACCACCCCTCACAGCAATGAGATCCCTCACAGCATCGAGCTCCCTCACCACTCCCACAGCAACGAGATCCCTCACCACCCCACAGCAACGAGCAACCTCACCACCCCACAGCAACGAGATCCCTCACTACCCCTCACAGCAACGAGCTCCCTCACCCCTCACAGCAACGAGATCCCTCACCACCCCTCACAGCAACGAGATCCCTCACAACTCCTCACAGCAACGAGATCCCTCACCACCCCTCACAGCAACGAGATCCCTCACAGCAACGAGCTCCCTCACAACCCCTCACAGCAATGAGCTCCCTCACAACCCCTCACAGCAATGAGCTCCCTCACAACCCCTCACAGCAACGAGCTCCCTCACAACCCCTCACAGCAATGAGATCCCTCACCACCCCCAGAGCAACGAGCTCCCTCACCACCCCTCACAGCAACGAGATCCCTCACAGCAATGAGCTCCCTCACCACCCCTCAGCAACGATCTCCCTCACCACCCCTCACAGCAACGAGCTCCCTCACCACCCCACAGCAACGAGATCCCTCACCACCCCACAGCAACGAGCTCCCTCACAACCCCTCACAGCAATGAGATCCCTCACCACCCCTCACAGCAACGAGATCCCTCACAGCAACGAGATCCCTTACAGCAACGAGCTCCCTCACCACCCCACAGCAACGAGCTCCCTCACCACCCCACAGCAACGATCTCCCTCACCACCCCCAGAGCAACGATCTCCCTCACCACCCCACAGCAACGAGCTCCCTCACCACCCCCACAGCAACGAGCTCCCTCACCACACCCTCACAGCAATGATCTCCCTCACCACCCACAGCAACGAGCTCCCTCACCACCCCACAGCAACGATCTCCCTCACCCCCCCCACAGCAACGATCTCCCTCACCCCCCACAGCAACGATCTCCCTCACCCCCCCACAGCAACGAGCTCCCTCACCACCCCCACAGCAACGAGCTCCCTCACCACCCCACAGCAACGAGCTCCCTCACCATCCCACAGCAACGAGCTCCCTCACCACCCTCACAGCATCGAGCTTCCTCACAACCCCTCACAGCAACGAGATCCCTCACAACCCCTCACAGCAACGATCCCTCACAACCCCTCACAGCAACGAGCTCCCTCACAACCCCTCACAGCAACGAGATCCCTCACAACCCCTCACAGCAACGATCCCTCACAACCCCTCACAGCAACGATCCCTCACAACCGCTCACAGCAATGAAATCCCTCACCACCCCTCACAGCAACGATCCCTCACAACCGCTCACAGCAATGAAATCCCTCACCACCCCTCACAGCAACAAGATCCCTCACAGCATCGAGCACCCTCACCACCCCCACAGCAACGAGATCCCTCACCACCCCTCACAGCAATGAGATCCCTCACAGCATCGAGCTCCCTCACCACTCCCACAGCAACGAGATCCCTCACCACCCTACAGCAACGAGATCCCTCACAGCAACGATCTCCCTCACCACCCCTCAGCAACGATCTCCCTCACCACCCCTCACAGCAACGAGCTCCCTCACCACCCCTCACAGCAACGAGCTCCCTCACCACCCCACAGCAACGATCTCCCTCACCACCCCACAGCAACGATCTCCCTCACCACCCCAAGAGCAACGATCTCCCTCACCACCCCACAGCAACGAGCTCCCTCACCACCCCACAGCAACGAGCTCCCTCACCACCCCCACAGCAACGAGCTCCCTCACCACACCCTCACAGCAACGATCTCCCTCACCACCCACAGCAACGAGCTCCCTCACCACCCCACAGCAACGATCTCCCTCACCCCCCCACAGCAACGAGCTCCCTCACCACCCCCACAGCAACGAGCTCCCTCACCACCCCACAGCAACGAGCTCCCTCACCATCCCACAGCAACGTGCTCCCTCACCACCCTCACAGCATCGAGCTCCCTCACAACCCCTCACAGCAACGAGATCCCTCACAACCCCTCACAGCAACGATCCCTCACAACCCCTCACAGCAACGAGCTCCCTCACAGCAACGAGATCCCTCACAACCCCTCACAGCAACGATCCCTCACAACCGCTCACAGCAATGAAATCCCTCACCACCCCTCACAGCAACAAGATCCCTCACAGCATCGAGCACCCTCACCACTGCCACAGCAACGAGATCCCTCACCACCCCTCACAGCAATGAGATCCCTCACAGCATCGAGCTCCCTCACCACTCCCACAGCAACGAGATCCCTCACCACCCCACAGCAACGAGATCCCTCACCACCCCACAGCAACGAGCTCCCTCACCACCCCACAGCAACGAGATCCCTCACAGCAACGAGCTCCCTCACAGCAACGAGCTCCCTCACAACCCCACAGCAACGAGATCCCCCACAGCAACGAGATCCCCCACAGCAACGAGCTCCCTCACCACCCCACAGCAACGAGATCCCTCACAGCAACGAGCTCCCTCACCACCCCACAGCAACGAGATCCCTCACAGCAACGAGCTCCCTCACCACCCCACAGCATCGAGCTCCCTCACCACTCCCACAGCAACGAGATCCCTCACCACCCATCACAGTGAAGAGCTACCCAAGCCCCCCTCCAGGTAGAGACGCATTAGCCTGGTGGTTAGGGTGGGCCTGACTGTAGCAATAGCGTAGCCCCCCTGTGCACTCACCTCCACCCCGACGAAGCACCAACACCCGGACCGAGCTGTGGCTCCTCACCATGTCATGCAGCATTGCGTATTGCTGTAGGGGGCGCCACCGAGTGTCAGTACAGCACAGTCCCGTCTACCAGGCACAGTGCGATCCCACAACCTCCACACAGGCAATCCCATGGTCTTCACCCCCTCCCTATCTCTCTCTATGATCCCTCTGACCCCCACACCCTCCATCTCTCTAAACCCTCCACCACTACACCCTCATTTCTGTAACCCCTCCCCTCGCCATCTCCGTAAACCCTTCACCCCCAACACCCCTCCCCATCTCTGTAACCCCTCCACCCCTCCACCCTCAACATCTCTGTAACCCCCTACATCACCTACAACCCTCCCTGTCTCTGTACCACCTCCAATCCTACACCCTCCCCATCTCTGTAACCCCTCCACCCCTACACCCTCCCCATTTCTCTAACCCCTCCACAACTCTGTAACCCCCTCCATCCCCAACACCCCTCCCTGTCTCTGTAACACCCTCCATTGCCTACACCCTTCACTGTCTCTGTAACCCCTCCATCCCCAACACCCCTCCCTGTCTCTGTAACCCCTCCATCCCCTACATCTCTCCCTGTCTCTGTAAACCCCTCCATCCCCTACACCCCTCCCTGTCTGTGTAACGCTCTCGATTCCCTACACCCCTCCCTGTCTTTGTAACCCCCTCCATCCCCAACATCCCTCCCTGTCTCTGTAACACCCTCCATCGCCTACACCCCTCCCTGTCTCTGTAACCCTCCATCCCCTACACCCCTCCCTGTCTCTGTAACCCCTTCCATTGCCTACACCCTTCACTGTCTCTGTAACACCCTCCATCGCCTACACCCCTCCCTGTCTCTGTAAACCCTTCACCCCTACACCACTCCCCATCTCTGTAACCCCACCACCACCACACCCTCCCTATTTCTGTAACCCCTCCCCTCCCCATCTCTGGAACCCCCTCACCCCCTACATCCCTCGCCATCTCTGTAACCCTTCCATCCCATACACCCCTCCCTGTCTCTGTAACCCCCTCCATCCCATACACCCCTCCCAGTCTCTGTAACCCCTCCAATCCCAACACCCCTCCCTGTGTCTGTAACCCCTCCATCCCCTACACCCCTCCCTGTCTCTGTAAACCCCTCTATCCCCAACACCCCTTCCTGTCTCTGTAACCCCCTGCAGCCCCGACACCCCTCCCTGTCTTTGAACCCCCTTCCATCCCCTACACCCCTCCCTGTCTCTGTAACACCATCACCCCCACACACCTCCCTGTCTCTGTAACCCCTCCATCCCCTACACACCTCCCCGGCACTGTAACCCCTTCCATCCCCTACACCCCTCACTGTCTCTGTAACCCCTTCCATCCCCTACACCGCTCCGTGTCTCTGCAACCCCATCCATCCCCTACACCCCTCCCTGTCTCTGTAACTCCCCCCATCCCCTACACCCCTCCCTGTCTCTGTAACATTCTCCATCCCCTACACCCCTCCCTGTCTCTGCAACAACCTCCATCCCCTAGACCCCTCCCTGTCTCTGTAACCCTCTCCATCCCCTACAGCCCTCCATGTCTCTGTAACCCCCTCCATCCCCTATACCCCTCGCTGTCTCTGTAACCCCTCCATCCCCTATACCCCTCCCTGTTTCTGTAACCCCTCCATCCCCTATACCCCTCCCTGTCTCTGTAACCCCTCCATCCCCTACACCCCTCCCTGTCTCTGTAACCCCTCCATCCCCTACAGCCCTCCCTGTCTCTGTAACCCTTCCATACCCTACACCCCTCCCTGTGTCTGTAACCCCTCCATCCCCTACAACCCTCCATGTCTCTGTAACCCCCTCTATCCCCAACACCCCTTCCTGTCTCTGTAACCCCCTGCAGCCCCTACACCCCTCCCTGTCTTTGAACCCCCTTCCATCCCGTACACCCCTCCCTGTCTCTGTAACACCATCACCCCCTACACCCCTCCCCATATCTGTAACCCCTCCACCCCACACCCTCCCCATTTCTATAACACTTCCCCTCCCCATCTCTGTAACCCCTCCACCCCCACACCCCTCCCTGTCTCTGTAAACCCTCCATCCCCTACACCCCTCCCCGTCACTGTAACCCCTTCCATCCCCTACACCCCTCTGTCTCTATAACCCCCTCCATCCCCTACACCCCTCCCTGTCTCTGTAACCCTCTCCATCCCCTACACCCCTCCCTGTCTCTGTAACCCCTCCATCCCCTACACCCCTCCCTGTCTCTGTAACCCTCTCCATCCCCTACACCCCTCCCTGTCTCTGTAATCCCTCCATCCCCTGCACCCTTCCCCGTCTCTGTAACCTACTCCAACCTCTACACCCCTCCCTGTCTCTGTAACCCCTCCACCCCCACACCCCTCGCTGTCTCTGTAACCCCTCCATCCCCTACATACCTCCCTGTCTCTGTAACTCCCCCCATTCCCTACACCCCACCCTGTCTCTGTAACTTCCCCCATTCCCTACACCCCACCCTGTCTCTGTAAGCCCTCCACCCCCACACCCCTCCCTGTCTCTGTAACCTCTCCATCCCCTACACCCCTCCCCGTCTCTGTAACCCCCTCCATCCTCTACAGCCCTCGCTGTCTCCGTAACCCCTCCATCCCCTACAGCCCTCCCTGTCTCTGTCACACCCTCCATCCCCTACACCCGTCCTTGTCTCCGTTACCCCTCCATCCCCCACACCCCTCCCTGTCTCTGTAACCCCTTGACCCCCACACCCCTCCCGGTCTCTGTAACCCTTCCATCCCCTACACCCCTCCCTGTATCTGTAACACCCTCCATCCCCTACACCCCTCCCTGTCTCTGTGACCCCTCCATCCCCTACACCTCTTCCCATCTCTGTAACCCCTCCATCCCCTACACACCGCCGTCTCTGTAACTCCTCCCATTCCCTACACCCCTCCCTGTCTCTGTAACCCCTCCATCCCCTACACCCCTCCCTGTATCTGTAACACCCTCCATCCCCTACACCCCTCCCTGTCTCTGTGACCCCTCCATCCCCTACACCTCTTCCCATCTCTGTAACCCCTCCATCCCCTACACACCGCCGTCTCTGTAACTCCTCCCATTCCCTACACCCCTCCCTGTCTCTGTAACCCCCTCCATCCCCTACACCCCTCCCTGTCTCTGTAACCCCATCCATCCCCTACACCCCTCCCTGTCTCTGTATCACCTCCATCCCCTACACCCCTCCCTGTCTCTGTAACCCCTCCATCCCCTAGACCCCCTGTCTCTGTAACCCTCTCCATCCCCTACACCCCTCCTTGTCTCTGTAACCCTTCCATCCCCTACAGCCCTCCCTGTCTCTGCAACCCCCTCAATCCCCTACACCTCTCCGTCTCTGTAATTCCTCCATCCTCTACATCCTTCCCTGTCTCTGTAACCCCCTCCATCCCCTACACCCCTCCCTGTCTCTGTAACCCCTTGACCCCCACACCCCTCCCTGTCTCTGTAACCCCTGACCTCCACACCCCTCCCAGTCTCTGTAACCCTTCCATCCCCGACACCCCTCCCTGTCTCTGTAACCCCATCCATCCCCTACACCCCTCCCTGTCTCTGTAACTCCCCCCATTCCCTACACCCCACCTTGTATCTGTAACTCCCCCATTCCCCACACCCCACCCTGTCTCTTTAACCCCTCCACCCCCACAACCCTCCCTGTCTCTGTAACCCCTCCATCCCCTACACCCCTCCCCGTCTCTGTAACCCCCTCCATCCTCTACAGCCCTCCCTGTCTCTGTAACCCCTCCATCCCCGACAGCCCTCCCTGTCTCTGTAACACCCTCCATCCCCTGCACCCGTCCTTGTCTCCGTTACCCCTGCATCCTCTAAACCCCTCCCTGTCTCTGTTACCCCCCCATCCCGTACACCCCTCCCCGTCTCTGTAACCTCCTCCATCCCCTACACCACTGCCTGTATGTGTACCCCCTCCATCCACAACACCGCTCCCTGTCTCTGTAACCCCTCCATCCCCTACACCCATCCCTGTTTCTATAACCCCACCATCCCCTACACCCCTCCCCATCTCTGTAACACTTGCTATCCCTTACACCCCTCCCTGATTCCGTAACCCCCGCAATCCCCGACACCCCTCCCTGTCTCTGTAACCCCCTCCATCCCCTATACTCCTCCCTGTCTCTGTAACCCCCTCCATCCCCTATACTCCTCCCTGTCTCTGTAACTCCCTCCATCCCCTACACCCCTCCCTGTGTCTGTAACCCCTCCATCACCTACACCCCTCCCTGTCGCTGTAACCCACTCCATCCCCTACACACCTCCCTGTCTCTGTAACCCCCTCCATCCCCTACACCCCTCCCTGTGTCTGTAACCCCTCCATCACCTACACCCCTTCCTGTCTCTGTAACCCCTCCATCACCTACACCCCTCCCTGTCGCTGTAACCCACTCCATTGCCTACACACCTCCCTGTCTCTGTAACACCATCACCCCCTACACCCCTCCACATATCTGTAACCCCTCCACCCGACACCCTCCCCATTTCTATAACGCTTCCCGTCCCCATCTCTGTAACCCCTTCACGCCCAACACCCTTCCCCATCTCTGTAACCCCTCCATCCCCTACACCACTCACTGTCTCTGTAACACCCTCCATCCCCTACATCGCTCCGTCTCTGTAACCCCTCCATCCCCTACATCCCTCCGTTTCTGAAGCCCCCTCCATCCACTACACCCCTCCCTGTCTCTGTGACCCCTCCATCCCCTACACCTCTTCCCATCTCTGTAACCCCTCCATCCCCTACACACCGCCGTCTCTGTAACTCCTCCCATTCCCTACACCCCTCCCTGTCTCTGTAACCCCCTCCATCCCCTACACCCCTCCCTGTCTCTGTAACCCCTCCATCCCCTACACCCATCCCTGTTTCTATAACCCCTCCATCCCCTACACCCCTCCCTGTCTCTGTAACCCCTTGACCCCCACACCCCTCCCTGTCTCTGTAACCCCTGACCTCCACACCCCTCCCAGTCTCTGTAACCCTTCCATCCCCGACACCCCTCCCTGTCTCTGTAACCCCATCCATCCCCTACACCCCTCCCTGTCTCTGTAACTCCCCCCATTCCCTACACCCCACCTTGTATCTGTAACTCCCCCATTCCCCACACCCCACCCTGTCTCTTTAACCCCTCCACCCCCACAACCCTCCCTGTCTCTGTAACCCCTCCATCCCCTACACCCCTCCCCGTCTCTGTAACCCCCTCCATCCTCTACAGCCCTCCCTGTCTCTGTAACCCCTCCATCCCCGACAGCCCTCCCTGTCTCTGTAACACCCTCCATCCCCTGCACCCGTCCTTGTCTCCGTTACCCCTGCATCCTCTAAACCCCTCCCTGTCTCTGTTACCCCCCCATCCCGTACACCCCTCCCCGTCTCTGTAACCTCCTCCATCCCCTACACCACTGCCTGTATGTGTACCCCCTCCATCCACAACACCGCTCCCTGTCTCTGTAACCCCTCCATCCCCTACACCCATCCCTGTTTCTATAACCCCACCATCCCCTACACCCCTCCCCGTCTCTGTAACACTTGCTATCCCTTACACCCCTCCCTGATTCCGTAACCCCCGCAATCCCCGACACCCCTCCCTGTCTCTGTAACCCCCTCCATCCCCTATACTCCTCCCTGTCTCTGTAACCCCCTCCATCCCCTATACTCCTCCCTGTCTCTGTAACTCCCTCCATCCCCTACACCCCTCCCTGTGTCTGTAACCCCTCCATCACCTACACCCCTCCCTGTCGCTGTAACCCACTCCATCCCCTACACACCTCCCTGTCTCTGTAACCCCCTCCATCCCCTACACCCCTCCCTGTGTCTGTAACCCCTCCATCACCTACACCCCTTCCTGTCTCTGTAACCCCTCCATCACCTACACCCCTCCCTGTCGCTGTAACCCACTCCATTGCCTACACACCTCCCTGTCTCTGTAACACCATCACCCCCTACACCCCTCCACATATCTGTAACCCCTCCACCCGACACCCTCCCCATTTCTATAACGCTTCCCGTCCCCATCTCTGTAACCCCTTCACGCCCAACACCCTTCCCCATCTCTGTAACCCCTCCATCCCCTAGACCCCCTGTCTCTGTAACCCTCTCCATCCCCTACACCCCTCCTTGTCTCTGTAACCCCCTCAATACCCTACACCTCTCCGTCTCTGTAATTCCTCCATCCTCTACATCCTTCCCTGTCTCTGTAACCCCTCCATCCCCTACACCCATCCCTGTTTCTATAACCCCTCCATCCCCTACACCCCTCCCTGTCTCTGTAACCCCTTGACCCCCACACCCCTCCCTGTCTCTGTAACCCCTCCATCCTCCACACCCCTCCCTGTCTCTGTAACCCCATCCATCCCCAACACCCCTCCCTGTCTCTGTAACCCCATCCATCCCCTACACCCCTCCCTGTCTCTGTAACCCCTCCATCCCCTAGACCCCCTGTCTCTGTAACCCTCTCCATCCCCTACACCCCTCCTTGTCTCTGTAACCCTTCCATCCCCTACAGCCCTCACTGTCTCTGCAACCCCCTCCATCCCCTACACCTCTCCGTCTCTGTAACCCCTCCATCCCCTACACCCCTCCCTGTCTCTGTAACCCCCTCCATCCCCTACACCCCTCCCTGTCTCTGGAACCCCTCCATCCCCTACACCCATCCCTGTTTCTATAACCCCTCCATCCCCTACACCCCTCCCTGTCTTTGAACCCCCATCCATCCCCTACACCCCTCCCAGTCTCTGTAACCCCTCCATCCCCTACCTCCCTCTGTCTCTGTAACCCCTCCATCCCCTACACCCCTCCCTGTCTCTGTAACCCCTTGACCCCCACACCCATCCCTGTCTCTGTAACCCCTGACCTCCACACCCCTCCCTGTCTCTGTAACCCTTCCATCCCCTACACCCCTCCCTGTCTCTGTAACCCCCTCCATCCCCTACACCCCTCCCTGTCTCTGTAACCCCCTCCATCCCCTACACCCCTCCCCGTCACTGTAATCCCTTCCATCCCCGACACCCCTCCCTGTCTCTGTAACCCCATCCATCCCCTACACCCCTCCCTGTCTCTGTAACTCCCCCCATTCCCTACACCCCACCTTGTATCTGTAACTCCCCCCATTCCCTACACCCCACCCTGTCTCTGTAACCCCTCCATCCCCTACACCCCTCCCCATCTCTGTAACCCCCTCCATCCTCTACAGCCCTCCCTGTCTCTGTAACCCCTCCATCCCCTACACCCATCCCTGTTTCTATAACCCCACCATCCCCTACACCCCTCCCCGTCTCTGTAACACTTGCTATCCCCTACACCCCTCCCTGATTCCGTAACCCCCGCAATACCCGACACCCCTCCCTGTCTCTGTAACCCCCTCCATCCCCTATACTCCTCCCTGTCTCTGTAACCCCCTCCATCCCCTATACTCTTCCCTGTCTCTGTAACCCCCTCCATCCCCTATACTCCTCCCTGTCTCTGTAACCCCCTCCATCCCCTACACCATTCGCTGTGTCTGTAACCCCTCCATCACCTACACCCCTCCCTGTCTCTGTAACCCACTCCATCCCCTACACACCTCCCTGTCTCTGTAACCCCTTCATCCCCTACACACCTCCATGTCTCTGTAACACCTTCATCGCCTACACCCGTCCCTGTGTCTGTAACCCCTCCATCCCCTACACCCCTCCCCGTCTCTGTAACCCCCTCCATCCTCTACAGCCCTCCCTGTCTCTGTAACCCCTCCATCCCCGACAGCCCTCCCTGTCTCTGTAACACCCTCCATCCCCTACACCCGTCCTTGTCTCCGTTACCCCTGCATCCTCTACACCCCTCCCTGTCTCTGTAACCCCCCCATCCCATACACCCCTCCCCGTCTCTGTAACCTCCTCCATCCCCTACACCCCTGCCTGTATGTGTACCCCCTCCATCCACAACACCGCTCCCTGTCTCTGTAACCCCTCCATCCCCTACACCCATCCCTGTTTCTATAACCCCACCATCCCCTACACCCCTCCCCGTCTCTGTAACACTTGCTATCCCCTACACCCCTCCCTGATTCCGTAACCCCCGCAATCCCCGACACCCCTCCCTGTCTCTGTAACCCCCTCCATCCCCTATACTCCTCCCTGTCTCTGTAACCCCCTCCATCCCCTATACTCCTCCCTGTCTCTGTAACTCCCTCCATCCCCTACACCCCTCCCTGTGTCTGTAACCCCTCCATCGCCTACACCCCTCCCTGTCTCTGTAACCCACTCCATCCCCTACACCCCTCCCTGTGTCTGTAACCCCTCCATCACCTACACCCCTTCCTGTCTCTGTAGCCCCTCCATCGCGTACACCCCTCCCTGTTTCTGTAACACCATCACCCCCTACACCCCTCCACATATCTGTAACCCCTCCACCCGACACCCTCCCCATTTCTATAACGCTTCCCATCCCCATCTCTGTAACCCCTTCACGCCCAACACTCTTCCCCATCTCTGTAACCCCTCCATCCCCTACACCACTCACTGTCTCTGTAACACCCTCCATCCCCTACATCGCTCCGTCTCTGTAACCCCACCATCCCCAAAATCCCTCCGTTTCTGAAACCCCCTCCATCCACTACACCCCTCCCTGTCTCTGTGACCCCTCCATCCCCTACACCTCTTCCCATCTCTGTAACCCCTCCATCCCCTACACACATCCGTCTCTGTAACTCCTCCCATTCCCTATACCCCTCACTGTCTCTGTAACTCCTCCCATTCCCTATACCCCTCCCTGTCTCTGTAACCCCCTCCATCCCCTACACCCCTCCCTGTCTCTGTATCACCTCCCATCCCCTACACCCCTCCCTGTCTCTGTAACTCCTCCCATTCCCTATACCCCTCCCTGTCTCTGTAACCCCCTCCATCCCCTACACCCCTCCCTGTCTCTGTATCACCTCCATCCCCGACACACCTCCCTGTCTCTGTAACCCCCTCCATCCCCTACACCCCTCCCTGTTTCTATAACCCCTCCATCCCCTACACACCTCCCTGTCTCTGTAACCCCTCCATCCCCTACACCCCTCCCTGTCTCTGTAACCCCTCCATCCCCGACACACCTCCCTGTCTCTGTAACCCCCTCCATCCCCTACACCCCTCCCTGTCTCTGTAACCCCCTCCATCCCCTACACACCTCCCTGTCTCTGTAACCCCTCCATCCCCTACACCCCTCCCTGTCTCTATAACCCCTCCATCCCCTACACCCCTCCCTGTCTCTGTAACCCCCTCCATCCCCTACACCCCTCCCTGTCTCTGCAACCCCTCCATCCCCTACACCCATCCCTGTTTCTATAACCCCTCCATCCCCTACACCCCTCCCTGTCTTTGAACCCCCATCCATCCCCTACACCCCTCCCAGTCTCTGTAACCCCTCCATCCCCTACCTCCCTCTGTCTCTGTAACCCCCTCCATCCCCTACACCCCTCCCTGTCTCTGCAACCACTCCATCCCCTACACCCATCCCTGTTTCTATAACCCCTCCATCCCCTACACCCCTCCCTGTCTTTGAACCCCCATCCATCCCCTACACCCCTCCCAGTCTCTGTAACCCCTCCATCCCCTACCTCCCTCTGTCTCTGTAACCCCTCCGTCCCCTACACCCCTCCCTGTCTCTGTAACCCCTGACCTCCACACCCCTCCCTGTCTCTGTAACCCTTCCATCCCCTACACCCCTCCCTGTCTCTGTAACCCCCTCCATCCCCTACACCCCTCCCTGTCTCTGTAACCCCCTCCATCCCCTACACCCCTCACTGTCTCTGTAACCCTTCCATACCCTACACCCCTCCCTGTCTCTGTAAACCCTCCAGCCCCACACCCCTCCCTGTCTCTGTAACCCCATCCATCCCCTACACCCCTCCCTGTCTCTGTAACTCCCCCCATTCCCTACACCCCACCTTGTATCTGTAACTCCCCCCATTCCATACACCCCACCCTGTCTCTGTAACCCCTCCACCCCCACACCCCTCCCTGTCTCTGTAACCCCTCCATCCCCTACACCCCTCCCTGTCTCTGTAACCCCCTCCTTCCTCTACAGCCCTCCCTGTCACTGTAACCCCTCCATCCCCTACACCCATCCCTGTTTCTATAACCCCACAATCCCCTACACCCCTCCCCGTCTCTGTGACCCCCTCCATCCCCTACACCCCTCCCTGTCTCTGTATCACCTCCATCCCCTACACCCCTCCCTGTCTCTGTAACCCCTCCATCCCCTAGACCCCCTGTCTCTGTAACCCTCTCCATCCCCTACACCCCTCCTTGTCTCTGTAACCCTTCCATCCCCTACAGCCCTCACTGTCTCTGCAACCCCCTCCATCCCCTACACCTCTCCGTCTCTGTAATTCCTCCATCCTCTACATCCTTCCCTGTCTCTGTAACCCCTCCATCCCCTACACACCTCCCTGTCTCTGTAACCCCTCCATCCCCTACACCCCTCCCTGTCTCTGTAACCCCCTCCATCCCCTCAACCCCTCCCTGGCTCTTCACCCCCACCATCCCCTACACCCATCCCTGTTTCTATAACCCCTCCATCCCCTACACCCCTCCCTGTCTTTGAAACCCCATCCATCCCCTACACCCCTCCCTGTCTCTGTAACCCCTCCATCTCCTACCTCCCTCTGTCTCTGTAACCCCTCCATCCCCTACACCCCTCCCTGTCTCTGTAACCCCTTGACCCCCACACCCCTCCCTGTCTCTGTAACCCCTGACCTCCACACACCTCCCTGTCTCTGTAACCCTTCCATCCCCTACACCCCTCCCTGTCTCTGTAACCCCCTCCATCCCCTACACCCCTCCCTGTCTCTGTAACCCCTTGACCCCCACACCCCACCCTGTCTCTGTAACCCCTGACCTCCACACACCTCCCTGTCTCTGTAACCCTTCCATCCCCTACACCCCTCCCTGTCTCTGTAACCCCCTCCATCCCCTACACCCCTCCCTGTCTCTGTAACCCCCTCCATCCCCTACACCCCTCACTGTCTCTGTAACCCTTCCATACCCTACACCCCTCCCTGTCTCTGTAAACCCTCCACCCCCACACCCCTCCCTGTCTCTGTAACCCCTCCATCCCCGACACCCCTCCCTGTCTCTGTAACCCCATCCATCCCCTACACCCCTCCCTGTCTCTGTAACTCCCCCCATTCCCTACACCCCACCTTGTATCTGTAACTCCCCCCATTCCCTACACCCCACCCTGTCTCTGTAACCCCTCCACCCCCACACCCCTCCCTGTCTCTGTAACCCCTCCATCCCCTACACCCCTCCCTGTCTCTGTAACCCCCTCCATCCTCTACAGCCCTCCCTGTCTCTGTAACCCCTCCATCCCCTACACCCATCCCTGTTTCTATAACCCCACCATCCCCTACACCCCTCCCCGTCTCTGTAACACTTGCTATCCACGACACCCCTCCCTGTCTCTGTAACCCCCTCCATCCCCTATACTCCTCCCTGTCTCTGTAACCCCCTCCATCCCCTATACTCCTCCCTGTCTCTGTAACCCCCTCCATCCCCTACACCATTCCCTGTGTCTGTAACCCCTCCATCACCTACACCCCTCCCTGTCTCTGTAACCCACTCCATCCCCTACACACCTCCCTGTCTCTGTAAACCCTTCATCCCCTACACACCTCCATGTCTCTGTAACCCCTTCATCCCCTACACCCCTCCCTGTGTCTGTAACCCCTCCATCACCGCACCCCTCCCTGTCTCTGTAACCGCTCCATCCCCTACAGCCCCCCCCCCCGGTCTCTGTAACCACCTCCATCACCTACACCCCTCCCTGTCTCTGTAACCCCTCCATCCCCTACATCCCTCCCTTTCTGAAACCCCCTCCATCCACTACACCCCTCCCTGTCTCTGTGACCCCTCCATCCCCTACACCTCTTCCCATCTCTGTAACCCCTCCATCCCCTACACCCCTCCGTCTCTGTAACCCCTACACCCCTCCCCGTCTCTGAAACCCCCTCCATCCCTACACCCCTCCATCTCTGTAACTCCACCCATCCCCTACACCCCTCCCTGTCTCTGTAACCCCCTCCATCCCCTACACCCCTCCCTGTCTCTGTAACCCCTCCATCCCCTACACCCCTCCCTGTCTCTGTAAACCCCTCCATCCTCCACACCCCTCCATCTCTGTAACTCCTCCATCCCCTACACCCCTCTTTGTCTCTGTAACATCCTCCATCTCCTACACCCCTCCCTGTCTCTGAAACGACCTCCATTCCCTACACCCCTCCGTCTCTGTAACTCCTCCCATTCCCTACACCCCTCCCTGTCTCTGTACCCCCCTCCATCCCCTACACCCCTCCCAGTCTCTGTAACATCCTCCATCTCCTACAGCCCTCACTGTCTCTGTAACCCCTCCATCCCCTACACCCCTCTGTCTCTGTAACCCCTCCATCCCCTACACCCCTCCCCGTCTCTGTAACCCCCTCCATCCTCTACAGCACTCCCCGTCTCTGTAACCCCTCCTTCCCCTATAGCCCTCCCTGTTTATGTAACACCATCACCTCCTACACCCCTCCACATATCTGTAATCCCTCCACCCCACACCCTTCCCAATTCTATAACACTTCCCCTCCCCATCTCTGTAACCCCTTCATGCCCTACAGCCCTCCCCATTTCTGTAACCCCTCCATCCCCTACACCACTCACTGTCTCCGTAACACCCTCCATCCCCTACATCGCTCCGTCTCTGTAACCCCTCCATCCCCTACATCCCTCCCTTCCTGAAACCCCCTCCATCCACTACACCCCTCCCTGTCTCTGTGACCCCTCCATCCCCTACACCTCTTCCCATCTCTGTCACCCCTCCATCCCCTACACCCCTCCCTGTCTCTGTGACCCCTCCATCCCCGACACTCCTCCCGTCTCTGTAACCTGTCCATCCCATACACCCCTCCCTGTCTCTGAAACCCCCTCCATCCCCTACACCCCTCCCTGTCTCTGTATGACCTCCATCCCCTACACCCCTCCCTGTCTCTGTAACCCCTCCATCCCCTACACCCCTCCCTGTCTCTGAAACCCCCTCCATCCCCTACACACCTCCATCTCTGTAACTCCTCCCATTCCCTACACCCCTCCCTGTCTCTGTAACCCCCTGCATCCCCTACACCCCACCCTGTCTCTGTAACCCCTCCATTCCCTACACCCCTCCCTGTCTCTGTAAACCCCTCCATCCTCTACACCCCTCCATCTCTGTAACTCCTCCATACCCTACACCGCTCCCTGTCTTTGTAACATCCTCCATCCCCTATAGCCCTCCCTGTTTCTGTAACACCATCACCTCCTACACCCCTCCACATATCTGTAATCCCTCCACCCACACCCTTCCCATTTCTATAACACTTCCCCTCCCCATCTCTGTAACCCCTTCATGCCCTACAGCCCTCCCCATTTCTGTAACCCCTCCATCCCCTACACCACTCACTGTCTCCGTAACACCCTCCATCCCCTACATCGCTCCGTCTCTGTAACCCCTCCATCCCCTACATCCCTCCCTTCCTGAAACCCCCTCCATCCACTACACCCCTCCCTGTCTCTGTGACCCCTCCATCCCCTACACCTCTTCCCATCTCTGTCACCCCTCCATCCCCTACACCCCTCCCTGTCTCTGTGACCCCTCCATCCCCGACACTCCTCCCGTCTCTGTAACCCGTCCATCCCATACACCCCTCCCTGTCTCTGAAACCCCCTCCATCCCCTACACCCCTCCCTGTCTCTGTATGACCTCCATCCCCTACACCCCTCCCTGTCTCTGAAACCCCCTCCATCCCCTACACCCCTCCCTGTCTCTGTATGACCTCCATCCCCTACACCCCTCCCTGTCTCTGTAACCCCTCCATCCCCTACACCCCTCCCTGTCTCTGAAACCCCCTCCATCCCCTACACCCCTCCATCTCTGTAACTCCTCCCATTCCCTACACCCCTCCCTGTCTCTGTAACCCCCTCCATCCCCTACACCCCACCCTGTCTCTGTAACCCCTCCATTCCCTACACCCCTCCCTGTCTCTGTAAACCCCTCCATCCTCTACACCCCTCCATCTCTGTAACTCCTCCATACCCTACACCGCTCCCTGTCTCTGTAACATCCTCCATCTCCTACACCCCTCCGTCTCTGAAACCCCCTCCATCCCCTACACCCCTCCGTCTCTGTAAATCCTCCCATTCCCTACACCCCACCCTGTCTCTGTAACCCCTCCATCCCCGACACCCCTCCCTGTCTCTGTAACCCCCCCATCCCCTACACCCATCCCTGTTTCTATAACCCCACCATCCCCTACACCCCTCCCTGTCTCCGTAACCCCCGCAATTCCCGACACGCCTCCCTGTCTCTGTAACCCCCTCCATCCCCTATACTTCTCCCTGTCTCTGTAACCCCCTCCATCCCCTACACCATTCCCTGTGTCTGTAACCCCTCCATCACCTACACCCCTCCCTGTCTCTGTAGCCCCTCCATCCCCTGCACCCCTCCCTGTCTCTGTAACACCATCATCCCCTACACCCCTCCACATATCTGTAACCACTCCACCCCACACCCTCCCCATTTCTATAACACTTCCCCTCCCCATCTCTGTAACCCCTTCACGCCCAACAACCCTCCCCATCTCTGTAACCCCTCCATCCCCTACACCACTCACTGTCTCTGTAACACCCTCCATCCCCTACATCGCTCCGTCTCCGTAACCCCTCCATCCCCTACATCCCTCCGTTTCTGAAACCCCCTCCATCCACTACACCCCTCCCTGTCTCTGTAACCCCTCCATCCCCTACACCTCTTCCCATCTCTGTAACCCCTCCATCCCCTACACCCCTCCGTCTCTGTAACTCCTCCCATTCCCTACACCCCTCCCTGTCTCTGTAACCCCCTCCATCCCCTACACCCCCCCGTCTCTGTAACCCCTCCATCCCCTACACCCCTCCCTGTGTCTGTAACCCACTCCATCCCCTACACACCTCCCTGTCTCTGTAACCCCTCCATCCCCTACACCCCTCCCTGTCTCTGTAACCCCTCCATCACCGCACCCCTACCTGTCTCTGTAACCCCTCCATCCCCTACAGCCCCCCCACCCGGTCTCTGTAACCACCTCCATCACCTACACCCCTCCCTGTCTCTGTAACTGCCCGCATTCCCTACACCTCAACCTGTCTCTGAAACCCCTTTCACGCCCTACACCCCTCCATGTCTCTGTAACTCCTCCATCCCCTACACCCCTCCCTGACTCTGTAACATCCTCCATCTCCTACACCCCTCGCTGTCTCTGAAACCCCCTCCATCCCCTACACCCCTCCGTCTCTGTAACCCGTCCCATCCCCTACACCTCCCCCTGTCTCTGTAGCCCCTCCATCCCCTACACCCCTCCGTCTCTGTAACCCGTCCCATCCCCTACACCTCCCCCTGTCTCTGTAGCCCCTCCATCCCCTACACCCCTCCCTCTTTCTGTAACACCATCACCCCCTACACCCCTCCACATCTGTAACCCCTCCACCCCACACCCTCCCCATTTCTATTACACTTCCCCTCCCCATCTCTGTAACCCCTTCACGCCCTACAGCCCTCCCCATCTCTGTAACTCGTCCCATCCCCTACACCTCTCCCTGTCTCTGTAGCCCCTCCATCCTCTACACCCCTCCATCTCTGTTACTCCTCCATCCCCTACACCCCTCCCTGTCTCTGTAACATCCTCCATCTCCTACACCCCTCCCTGTCTCTGAAACCCCCTCCATCCCCTACACCCCTCCGTCTCTGTAACTCCTCCTATTCCCTACACCCCTCCCTGTCTCTGTACCCCCCTCCATCCTCTACACCCCTTCCTGTCTCTGTAACCCCTCCATCCCCTACAGCCCCCCCACCCCCCCGGTCTCTGTAACCACCTCCATCCGCAACACCCCTCCCTGTCTCTGTAACTCCCCCCATCCCCTGCACCCCTCCCTATCTCTGAAACCCCCTCGATCCCCTACACCCCTCCCTGTCTCTGTAACCCCTCCATCCCCCACATTCCCCACACTCCACCCCACACCCGCCCCATTTCTATAACACTTCCCCTCCCCATCTCTGTAACCCCTTCATGCCCTACAGCCCTCCCCATCTCTGTAACCCCTCCATCCCCTACACCACTCACTGTCTCTGTAACACCCTCCATCCCCTACATCGCTCCGTTTCTGTAACCCCTCCATCCCCTACATCCCTCCCTTTCTGAAACCCCCTCCATCCCCTACACCCCTCCCTGTCTCTGTGACCCCTCCATCCCCTACACCCCTCCCTGTCTCTGTAACCCCTCCATCCCCTACACCCCTCCCTGTCTCTGTGACCCCTCCATCCCCTACACCCCTCCCTGTCTCTGTAACCCCCTCCATCCCATACACCCCTCCCTGTCTCTGTAACCCCCTCCATCCCCTACACCCCTCCCTGTCTCTGTAACCCCTCCATCCCCTACACCCCTCCCTGTCTCTGTAACCACCTCCATCCCCTACACCCCTCCCTGTCTCTGTAAACTCATCCGTCCCCTACAGCCCTCCGTCACTTCAAACCCCTCCAGTCTCTGTAACCCCTCCACGCCCTACACCCCTCCATGTCTCTGTAAACCCCTCCATCCTCTACACCCCTCCATCTCTGTAACGTCTCTGTAACACCATCATCCCCTACACCCCTCCACATATCTGTAACCACTCCACCCCACACCCTCCCCATTTCTATAACACTTCCCCTCCCCATCTCTGTAACCCCTTCACGCCCAACAACCCTCCCCATCTCTGTAACCCCTCCATCCCCTACACCACTCACTGTCTCTGTAACACCCTCCATCCCCTACATCGCTCCGTCTCCGTAACCCCTCCATCCCCTACATCCCTCCGTTTCTGAAACCCCCTCCATCCACTACACCCCTCCCTGTCTCTGTAACCCCTCCATCCCCTACACCTCTTCCCATCTCTGTAACCCCTCCATCCCCTACACCCCTCCGTCTCTGTAACTCCTCCCATTCCCTACACCCCTCCCTGTCTCTGTAACCCCCTCCATCCCCTACACCCCCCCGTCTCTGTAACCCCTCCATCCCCTACACCCCTCCCTGTGTCTGTAACCCACTCCATCCCCTACACACCTCCCTGTCTCTGTAACCCCTCCATCCCCTACACCCCTCCCTGTCTCTGTAACCCCTCCATCACCGCACCCCTACCTGTCTCTGTAACCCCTCCATCCCCTACAGCCCCCCCACCCGGTCTCTGTAACCACCTCCATCACCTACACCCCTCCCTGTCTCTGTAACTGCCCGCATTCCCTACACCTCAACCTGTCTCTGAAACCCCTTTCACGCCCTACACCCCTCCATGTCTCTGTAACTCCTCCATCCCCTACACCCCTCCCTGACTCTGTAACATCCTCCATCTCCTACACCCCTCGCTGTCTCTGAAACCCCCTCCATCCCCTACACCCCTCCGTCTCTGTAACCCGTCCCATCCCCTACACCTCCCCCTGTCTCTGTAGCCCCTCCATCCCCTACACCCCTCCGTCTCTGTAACCCGTCCCATCCCCTACACCTCCCCCTGTCTCTGTAGCCCCTCCATCCCCTACACCCCTCCCTCTTTCTGTAACACCATCACCCCCTACACCCCTCCACATCTGTAACCCCTCCACCCCACACCCTCCCCATTTCTATTACACTTCCCCTCCCCATCTCTGTAACCCCTTCACGCCCTACAGCCCTCCCCATCTCTGTAACTCGTCCCATCCCCTACACCTCTCCCTGTCTCTGTAGCCCCTCCATCCTCTACACCCCTCCATCTCTGTTACTCCTCCATCCCCTACACCCCTCCCTGTCTCTGTAACATCCTCCATCTCCTACACCCCTCCCTGTCTCTGAAACCCCCTCCATCCCCTACACCCCTCCGTCTCTGTAACTCCTCCTATTCCCTACACCCCTCCCTGTCTCTGTACCCCCCTCCATCCTCTACACCCCTTCCTGTCTCTGTAACCCCTCCATCCCCTACAGCCCCCCCACCCCCCCGGTCTCTGTAACCACCTCCATCCGCAACACCCCTCCCTGTCTCTGTAACTCCCCCCCATTCCCTACACCCCTACCTGTCTCTGTATTCCCTCCACGCCTACACCCCTACCTGTCTCTGTAACCCCTCCACCCCCACACCCCTCCCTGTCTCTGTAACCCCTCCATCCCCGACACCCCTCCCTGTCTCTGTAACCCCCTCCATCCCCTATGCCCCTCGCTGTCTCTGTAACCCCATCCATCCCCTACACCCCTCCGTCTCTGTAACTCCCCCATTCCCTACACCCCACCCTGTCTCTGTAACCCCTCCACCCCCACACCACTCCCTGTCTCTGTAACCCCTCCATCCCCTACACCCCTCCCCGTCTCTGTAACCCATTCCATCCTCTACAGCCCTCCCCGTCTCTGTAACCCCTCCATCCCCTACAGCCCTCCCTGTTTCTGTAACACCATCACCCCCTACACCCCTCCACATATCTGTAACCACTCCACCCCACACCCTCCCCATTTCTATAACACTTCCCCTGCCCATCTCTGTAACCCCTTCACGCCCTACAGCCCTCCCCATCTCTGTAACCCCTCCATCCCCTACACCACTCACTGTCTCCGTAACACCCTCCATCCCCTACATCGCTCCGTCTCTGTAACCCCTCCATCCCCTACATCCCTCCCCTCCTGAAACCCCCTCCATCCACTACACCCCTCCCTGTCTCTGTGACCCCTCCATCCCCTACACCCCTCCCTGTCTCTGTAACACCTCCATCCCCGACACTCCTCCCGTCTCTGTAACCCGTCCATCCCCGACACTCCTCCCGTCTCTGAAACCCCCTCCATCCCCTACACCCCTCCCTGTCTCTGTATGACCTCCATCCCCTACACCCCTCCCTGTCTCTGTAACCCCTCCATCCCCTACAGCCCCCCCGGTCTCTGTAACCACCTCCATCCCCTACACCCCTCCCTGTCTCTGTAACCTCATCCGTCCCCTACAGCCCTCCGTCACTTCAACCCCCTCCATCCACTACACCCCTCCCTGTCTCTGTAACCACCTCCATCCCCTACACCCCTCCCTGTCTCAGCAACCTCATCCGTCCCCTACAGCCCTCACTGTCTCTGTAACCCCTTCCATCCCCTACACCCCTCCCTGTCTCTGTATCCCCTGCACCCCCACACCACTCCCTGTCTCTGTAGCCCGTCCATCCGCTACACCCCTCCCTGTCTCAGCAACCTCATCCGTCCCCTACAGCCCTCACTGTCTCTGTAACCCCTTCCATCCTCTACACCCCTCCCTGACTCTGTAAACCCCCCATCCCTTGCACCCCACCCTGTCTCTGTAACCCCTCCATCCCCTACACCCCTCCCTGTCTCTGTAAACCCCTCCATCCTCTACACCCCTCCATCTCTGTAAATCCTCCATCCCCTACACCCCTCCCTGTCTCTGTAACATCCTCCATCTCCTACACCCCTCCCTGTCTCTGTAACCCCTCCATTCCCTACACCCCTCCCTGTCTCTGTAAACCCCTCCATCCTCTACACCCCTCCATCTCTGTAACTCCTCCATACACTACACCGCTCCCTGTCTCTGTAACATCCTCCATCTCCTACACCCCTCCGTCTCTGAAACCCCCTCCATCCCCTACACCCCTCCCTGTCTCTGTAAACCCCTCCATCCTCTACACCCCTCCATCTCTGTAAATCCTCCATCCCCTACACCCCTCCCTGTCTCTGTAACATCCTCCATCTCCTACACCCCTCCCTGTCTCTGAAACCACCTCCATCCCCTACACCCCTCCATCTCTGTAACTCCTCCCATTCCCTACACCCCTCCCTGTCTCTGTAACCCCCTCCATCCCCTACACCCCACCCTGTCTCTGTAACCCCTCCATTCCCTACACCCCTCCCTGTCTCTGTAAACCCCTCCATCCTCTACACCCCTCCATCTCTGTAACTCCTCCATACACTACACCGCTCCCTGTCTCTGTAACATCCTCCATCTCCTACACCCCTCCGTCTCTGAAACCCCCTCCATCCCCTACACCCCTCCGTCTCTGTAAATCCTCCCATTCCCTACACCCCACCCTGTCTCTGTAACCCCTCCATCCCCGACACCCCTCCCTGTCTCTGTAACCCCCCCATCCCCTACACCCATCCCTGTTTCTATAACCCCACCATCCCCTACACCCCTCCCTGTCTCCGTAACCCCCGCAATTCCCGACACGCCTCCCTGTCTCTGTAACCCCCTCCATCCCCTATACTTCTCCCTGTCTCTGTAACCCCCTCCATCCCCTACACCATTCCCTGTGTCTGTAACCCCTCCATCACCTACACCCCTCCCTGTCTCTGTAGCCCCTCCATCCCCTGCACCCCTCCCTGTCTCTGTAACACCATCATCCCCTACACCCCTCCACATATCTGTAACCACTCCACCCCACACCCTCCCCATTTCTATAACACTTCCCCTCCCCATCTCTGTAACCCCTTCACGCCCAACAACCCTCCCCATCTCTGTAACCCCTCCATCCCCTACACCACTCACTGTCTCTGTAACACCCTCCATCCCCTACATCGCTCCGTCTCCGTAACCCCTCCATCCCCTACATCCCTCCGTTTCTGAAACCCCCTCCATCCACTACACCCCTCCCTGTCTCTGTAACCCCTCCATCCCCTACACCTCTTCCCATCTCTGTAACCCCTCCATCCCCTACACCCCTCCGTCTCTGTAACTCCTCCCATTCCCTACACCCCTCCCTGTCTCTGTAACCCCCTCCATCCCCTACACCCCCCCGTCTCTGTAACCCCTCCATCCCCTACACCCCTCCCTGTGTCTGTAACCCACTCCATCCCCTACACACCTCCCTGTCTCTGTAACCCCTCCATCACCGCACCCCTACCTGTCTCTGTAACCCCTCCATCCCCTACAGCCCCCCCCCCGGTCTCTGTAACCACCTCCATCACCTACACCCCTCCCTGTCTCTGTAACTGCCCGCATTCCCTACACCTCAACCTGTCTCTGTAACCCCTTTCACGCCCTACACCCCTCCATGTCTCTGTAACTCCTCCATCCCCTACACCCCTCCCTGTCTCTGTAACATCCTCCATCTCCTACACCCCTCGCTGTCTCTGAAACCCCCTCCATCCCCTACACCCCTCCGTCTCTGTAACCCGTCCCATCCCCTACACCTCCCCCTGTCTCTGTAGCCCCTCCATCCCCGACACCCCTCCGTCTCTGTAACCCGTCCCATCCCCTACACCTCCCCCTGTCTCTGTAGCCCCTCCATCCCCTACACCCCTCCCTCTTTCTGTAACACCATCACCCCCTACACCCCTCCACATCTGTAACCCCTCCACCCCACACCCTCCCCATTTCTATTACACTTCCCCTCCCCATCTCTGTAACCCCTTCACGCCCTACAGCCCTCCCCATCTCTGTAACCCGTCCCATCCCCTACACCTCTCCCTGTCTCTGTAGCCCCTCCATCCTCTACACCCCTCCATCTCTGTAACTCCTCCATCCCCTACACCCCTCCCTGTCTCTGTAACATCCTCCATCTCCTACACCCCTCCCTGTCTCTGAAACCCCTCCATCCCCTACACCCCTCCGTCTCTGTAACTCCTCCTATTCCCTACACCCCTCCCTGTCTCTGTACCCCCCTCCATCCCCTACACCCCTTCCTGTCTCTGTAACCCCTCCATCCCCTACAGCCCCCCCACCCCCCGGTCTCTGTAACCACCTCCATCCGCAACACCCCTCCCTGTCTCTGTAACTCCCCCCCATTCCCTACACCCCTACCTGTCTCTGTATTCCCTCCACGCCTACACCCCTCCCTGTCTCTGTAACCCCTCCACCCCCACACCCCTCCCTGTCTCTGTAACCCCTCCATCCCCGACACCCCTCCCTGTCTCTGTAACCCCCTCCATCCCCTATGCCCCTCGCTGTCTCTGTAACCCCATCCATCCCCTACACCCCTCCGTCTCTGTAACTCCCCCATTCCCTACACCCCACCCTGTCTCTGTAACCCCTCCACCCCCACACCACTCCCTGTCTCTGTAACCCCTCCATCCCCTACACCCCTCCCCGTCTCTGTAACCCATTCCATCCTCTACAGCCCTCCCCGTCTCTGTAACCCCTCCATCCCCTACAGCCCTCCCTGTTTCTGTAACACCATCACCCCCTACACCCCTCCACATATCTGTAACCACTCCACCCCACACCCTCCCCATTTCTATAACACTTCCCCTCCCCATCTCCGTAACCCCTTCACGCCCTACAGCCCTCCCCATCTCTGTAACCCCTCCATCCCCTACACCACTCACTGTCTCCGTAACACCCTCCATCCCCTACATCGCTCCGTCTCTGTAACCCCTCCATCCCCTACATCCCTCCCTTCCTGAAACCCCCTCCATCCACTACACCCCTCCCTGTCTCTGTGACCCCTCCATCCCCTACACCTCTTCCCATCTCTGTAACCCCTCCATCCCCTACACCCCTCCCTGTCTCTGTAACTCCTCCATCCCCGACACTCCTCCCGTCTCTGTAACCCGTCCATCCCATACACCCCTCCCTGTCTCTGAAACCCCCTCCATCCCCTACACCCCTCCCTGTCTCTGTATGACCTCCATCCCCTACACCCCTCCCTGTCTCTGTAACCCCTCCATCCCCTACAGCCCCCCCCGGTCTCTGTAACCACCTCCATCCCCTACACCCGTCCCTGTCTCTGTAACCTCATCCGTCCCCTACAGCCCTCCGTCACTTCAACCCCCTCCATCCCCTACACCCCTCCCTGTCTCTGTAACCACCTCCATCCCCTACACCCCTCCCTGTCTCAGCAACCTCATCCGTCCCCTACAGCCCTCACTGTCTCTGTAACCCCTTCCATCCCCTACACCCCTCCCTGTCTCTGTATCCCCTGCACCCCCACACCCCTCCCTGTCTCTGTAGCCCGTCCATCCGCTACACCCCTCCCTGTCTCAGCAACCTCATCCATCCCCTACAGCCCTCACTGTCTCTGTAACCCCTTCCATCCTCTACACCCCTCCCTGACTCTGTAAACCCCCCATCCCTTGCACCCCACCCTGTCTCTGTAACCCCTCCATCCCCTACACCCCTCCCTGTCTCTGTAAACCCCTCCATCCTCTACACCCCTCCATCTCTGTAAATCCTCCATCCCCTACACCCCTCCCTGTCTCTGTAACATCCTCCATCTCTTACACCCCTCCCTGTCTCTGAAACCCCCTCCATCCCCTACACCCCTCCGTCTCTGTAACTCCTCCCATTCCCTACACCCCACCCTGTCTCTGTAACCCCTCCATCCCCTACAGCCCTCCATGTCTCTGTAACCCCTCCATCCCCTACAGCCCCCCCGGTCTCTGTAACCCCCTCCATCCCCTACACCCCTCCCTGTCTCTGTACCCCCTTCCATCCCCTACACCCCTCCCTGTCTCTGTAACCCCTCCATCCCCTACAGCCCCCCCGGTCTCTGTAACCACCTCCATCCGCTACACCCCTCCCTGTCTCTGTAACTGCCCCCATTCCCTTCACCCCGACCTGTCTCTGTAACCCCTTCACGCCCTGCACCCTTCCCTGTCTCGGTATCCCCTCCACGCCTACACCCTCCCCATCTCTGTAACCCCTCCATCCCCTACACCCCTCCCTGTCTCTGTAACCCCTTGACCCCCACACCCCTCCCTGTCTCTGTAACCATTCCATCCCCTACACCCCTCCCCGTCTCTGTAACAGTTGCTATCCCCTACACCCCTCCCTGTCTCCGTAACCCCCGCCATCCCCTACACCCCTCCCTGTCTCTGTAACCCCCTCCATCCCCTATACTCCTCCCTGTCTCTGTAACCCCCTCCAGCCCATACACCCCTCCCTGTGTCTGTAACCCCTCCATCACCTACACCCCTCCCTGTCTCTGTAGCCCCTCCATCCCCTACACCCCTCCCTGTCTCTGTAGCCCCTCCATCCCCTACACCCCCCCTGTCTCTGTAACACCATCACCCCCTACACCCTTCCACATATCTGTAACACCTCCACCCCACATCCTCCCCTTTTCTATAACACTTCCCCTCCCCATCTCTGTGACCCCTCCATCCCCTACACCTCTTCCCATCTCTGTAACCCCTTCATCCCCAACACCCCTCCCTGTGTCTGTAACCCCTCAATCCCCTGCACCCCTCCCTGTCACTGTAACCCCTCCATCCCCTACAGCCCCCCCCGGTCTCTGTAACAACCTCCATCCCCTACACACGTCCCTGTCTCTGTAACCTCATCCGTCCCCTACAGCCCTCCGTCACTTCAACCCCCTCCATCCACTACAACCCTCCCTGTCTCAGCAACCTCATCCGTCCCCTCCAGCCCTCACTGTCTCTGTAACCCCTTCAATCCCCTACACCCCTCCCTGTCTCTGTAACCCCTCCATGCCCTACACCCCTCCCTGTCTCTATAACCCCTCCATCCCCTACACCCCTCCCTGTCTCTGTAACCCCCATCATCCCCTACACCCCTGACTGTCTCTGTAACCCCTTCCATCCTCTACACCCCTCCCTGTTTCTGTAACTCCCCCATTCCCTGCACCCCACCCTGTCTCTGTAACTCCCCCATTCCCTACAGCCCTCCCTGTCTCTGTAACCCCTCCATCCCCTACACCCCTCCCTGTCTCTGTAAACCCCCCATCCCTTGCACCCCTCCCTGTCTCTGTAACCCCTCCATCCCCTACACCCCTCCCTGTCTCTGTAACCCCTCCATCCCCTACACCCCTCCCTGTCTCTGTAAACCCCCCATCCCTTTCACCCCTCCTTGTCTCTGTAATCCCTCCATCCCGTACACCCCTCCCCGTCTCTGTAACCTCCTCCATCCCCTGCACCCCTCCCTGTATCTGTAACCCCTCCATCCCCTACACCCATCCCTGTTTCTATAACCCCACCATCCCCTGCACCCCTCCCCGTCTCTGTAACACTTGCTATCCCTTGCACCCCTCCCTGTCTCTGTAACCCCTCCATCCCCTACACCCCTCCCTGTCTCTGTAACCCCTCCATCCCCTACACCCCTCCCTGTCTCTGTAAACCCCCCATCCCTTGCACCCCTCCCTGTCTCTGTAACCCCTCCATCCCGTACACCCCTCCCCGTCTCTGTAACCTCCTCCATCCCCTGCACCCCTCCCTGTATCTGTAACCCCTCCATCCCCTACACCCATCCCTGTTTCTATAACCCCACCATCCCCTGCACCCCTCCCTGTCTCTGTAACCCCTCCATCCCCTACACCCCTCCCTGTCTCTGTAACCCCTCCATCCCCTACACCGCTCCCTGTCTCTGTAACCCCTCCATCCTCTACATCCCTCCATCCCCCACACCCCTCCCTGTCTCTGTAACCCGTCCACCCCTACACACCTCCATGTCTCTGTAAACCCCTCCATCCTCTACACCCCTTCCAGTCTCTGTAACCCCTTCCATCCCCTACACCCCTCCCTGTCTCTGTAACAACCTCCATCCCCAAGACCCATCCCTGTCTCTGTAACCCCCTCCATCCCCTACACCCTTCCCTGTCTCTGTAACCCCTCCATCCCCTACACCCCTCCCTGTCTCTGTAACATCCTCCATCTCCTACACCCCTCCCTGTCTCTGTAACCCCCTCCATCCCCTATACCCCTCCCTGTCTCTGTAACCCCCTCCATCCCCTACACCCCTCCCTGTCTCTGTAACCCCTCCATCACCTACACCCCTCCCTGTCTCTGTAGCCCCTCCATCCCCTACACCCCTCCCTGTCTCTGTAACACCATCACCCCCTACACCCCTCCCCATATCTGTAAACCCTCCACCCCACACCCTCCCCATTTCTATAACACTTCCCCTCCCCATCTCTGTAACACCTTCACGCCGTACAGCCCTCCCCATCTCTGGAACCCCTCCATCCCCTACACCACTCACTGTCTCTATGACCCCTCCATCCCCTACACTCCTTCCCATCTTTGTAACCCGTCCATCCCGTACACACCTCCCTGTCTCTGTAAACTCATCCATCCCCTACAGCCCTCCGTCACTTCAACCCCCTCCAACCGCTACACCCCTCCCTGTCTCTGAAACCCCCTCCATCCCCTACACCCCTCCGTCTCTGTAACTCCTCCCATTCCCTACACCCCTCCCTGTCTCTGTAACCCCCTCCATCCCCTGCACCCCTCCCTGTCTCTGTAACCCCTCCATCCCCTACACCCCTCCCTGTCTCTGTAAACCCCCCATCCCTTGCACCCCTCCCTGTCTCTGTAACCCCTCCATCCCCTAGACCCGTTCCTGTCTCTGTAACCCCTCCATCCCCTACACCCATCCCTGTTTCTATAACCCCACCATCCCCTGCACCCCTCCCTGTCTCTGTAACCCCTCCATCCCCTATACCCCTCCCTGTCTCTGTAACCCCTCCATCCCCTACACCGCTCCCTGTCTCTGTAACCCCTCCATCCTCTACATCCCTCCATCCCCCACACCCCTTCCTGTCTCTGTAACCCGTCCACCCCTACACACCTCCATGTCTCTGTAAACCCCTCCATCCTCTACACCCCTTCCAGTCTCTGTAACCCCTTCCATCCCCTACACCCCTCCCTGTCTCTGTAACAACCTCCATCCCCTAGACCCATCCCTGTCTCTGTAACCCCCTCCATCCCCTACACCCTTCCCTGTCTCTGTAACCCCTCCATCCCCTACACCCCTCCCTGTCTCTGTAACATCCTCCATCTCCTACACCCCTCCCTGTCTCTGTAACCCCTCCATCCGCTACACCCCTCCCTGTCTCTGTAACCCACCATCCCCGACACCCCTCCCTGCCTCTGTAACCCACTCCATTCCCTACACCCCTTCCAGTCTCTGTAACCCCTTCCATCCCCTACACCCCTCCCTGTCTCTGTATCACCTCCATCCCCTACACCCCTCCCTGTCTCTGTAACACCTCCATCCCCTACACCCTCCGTCTCTGTAACACCTCCCATTCCCTACACCCCTCCCTGTCTCTGTAACCCCTCCATCAACTACACCCCTCCTTGTCTCTGTAGCCCCTCCATCCCCTACACCGCTCCCTGTCTCTGTAACCCCTCCATCCTCTACATCCCTCCATCCCCCACACCCCTCCCTGTCTCTGTAACCCGTCCACCCCTACACACCTCCATGTCTCTGTAAACCCCTCTATCCTCTACACCCCTTCCAGTCTCTGTAACCCCTTCCATCCCCTACACCCCTCCCTGTCTCTGTAACAACCTCCATCCCCTAGACCCATCCCTGTCTCTGTAACCCCCTCCATCCCCTACACCCTTCCCTGTCTCTGTAACCCCTCCATCCCCTACACCCCTCCCTGTCTCTGTAACATCCTCCATCTCCTACACCCCTCCCTGTCTCTGTAACCCCTCCATCCGCTACACCCCTCCCTGTCTCTGTAACCCACCATCCCCGACACCCCTCCCTGCCTCTGTAACCCACTCCATTCCCTACACCCCTTCCAGTCTCTGTAACCCCTTCCATCCCCTACACCCCTCCCTGTCTCTGTATCACCTCCATCCCCTACACCCCTCCCTGTCTCTGTAACCCCTCCATCCCCTACACCCCTCCGTCTCTGTAACCCCTCCCATTCCCTACACCCCTCCCTGTCTCTCTAACCCCTCCATCAACTACACCCTCCCTGTCTCTGCAGCCCCTCCATCCCCTACACCCCTCCTTGTCTCTGTAACACCATCACCCCCTACACCCCTCCACATATCTGTAACCCCTCCACCCCACACCCTCCCCATTTCTATAACACTTCCCCTCCCCATCTCTGTAACCCCTTCATGCCCTACAGCCCTCCCCATCTCTGGAACCCCTCCATGTCTCTGTAAACCCCTCCATCCTCTACACCCCTCCATCTCTGTAACACCCTCCATCCCCTACACCACTCACTGTCTCTGTAACACCCTCCATTCCCTACATCGCTCCGTCTCTGTAACCCCTCCATCCCCTACATCCCTCCCTTTCTGAAACCCCCTCCATCCACTACACCCCTCCCTGTCTCTGTGACCCCTCCATCCCCTACACCCCTCCCCGTCTCTGTAACCCCTCCATCCCCTACAGCCCTCCCTGTTTCTGTAACACCATCACCCCCTACACCCCTCCACATATCTGTAACCACTCCACCCCACACCCTCCCCATTTCTATAACACTTCCCCTCCCCATCTCTGTAACCCCTTCACGCCCTACAGCCCTCCCCATCTCTGTAACCCCTCCATCCCCTACACCACTCACTGTCTCCGTAACACCCTCCATCCCCTACATCGCTCCGTCTCTGTAACCCCTACATCCCCTACATCCCTCCCTTCCTGAAACCCCCTCCATCCACTACACCCCTCCCTGTCTCCGTGACCCCTCCATCCCCTACACCTCTTCCCATCTCTGTAACCCCTCCATCCCCTACACCCCTCCCTGTCTCTGTAACTCCTGCATCCCCGACACTCCTCCCGTCTCTGTAACCCGTCCATCCCATACACCCCTCCCTGTCTCTGAAACCCCCTCCATCCCCTACACCCCTCCCTGTCTCTGTATGACCTCCATCCCCTACACCCCTCCCTGTCTCTGTAACCCCTCCATCCCCTACAGCCCCCCCGGTCTCTGTAACCACCTCCATCCCCTACACCCGTCCCTGTCTCTGTAACCTCATCCGTCCCCTACAGCCCTCCGTCACTTCAACCCCCTCCATCCACTACACCCCTCCCTGTCTCTGTAACCACCTCCATCCCCTACACCCCTCCCTGTCTCAGCAACCTCATCCGTCCCCTACAGCCCTCACTGTCTCTGTAACCCCTTCCATCCCCTACACCCCTCCCTGTCTCTGTATCCCCTGCACCCCCACACCACTCCCTGTCTCTGTAGCCCGTCCATCCGCTACACCCCTCCCTGTCTCAGCAACCTCATCCGTCCCCTACAGCCCTCACTGTCTCTGTAACCCCTTCCATCCTCTACACCCCTCCCTGACTCTGTAAACCCCCCATCCCTTGCACCCCACCCTGTCTCTGTAACCCCTCCATTCCCTACACCCCTCCCTGTCTCTGTAAACCCCTCCATCCTCTACACCCCTCCATCTCTGTAAATCCTCCATCCCCTACACCCCTCCCTGTCTCTGTAACATCCTCCATCTCCAACACCCCTCCCTGTCTCTGAAACCCCCTCCATCCCCTACACCCCTCCGTCTCTGTAACTCCTCCCATTCCCTACACCCCACCCTGTCTCTGTACCCCCCTCCATCCCCTACACCCCTCCCTGTCTCTGTAACCCCTCCATCCCCTACAGCCCCCCCGGTCTCTTTAACCACCTCCATCCGCTACACCCCTCCCTGTCTCTGTAACTGCCCCCATTCCCTTCACCCCTACCTGTCTCTGTAACCCCTTCACGCCCTGCACCCTTCCCTGTCTCGGTATCCCCTCCACGCCTACACCCTCCCCATCTCTGTAACCCCTCCATCCCCTACACCCCTCCCTGCCTCTGTAACTCCTTGACCCCCACACCCCTCCCTGTCTCTGTAACCATTCCATCCCCTACACCCCTCCCCGTCTCTGTAACAGTTGCTATCCCCTACACCCCTCCCTGTCTCCGTAACCCCCGCCATCCCCTACACCCCTCCCTGTCTCTGTAACCCCCTCCATCCCCTATACTCCTCCCTGTCTCTGTAACCCCCTCCAGCCCATACACCCCTCCCTGTGTCTGTAACCCCTCCATCACCTACACCCCTCCCTGTCTCTGTCGCCCCTCCATCCCCTACACCCCTCCCTGTCTCTGTAACCCCTTCAATCCCCTACACCCCTCCCTGTCTCTGTAACCCCTCCATGCCCTACACCCCTCCCTGTCTCTATAACCCCTCCATCCCCTACACCCCTCCCTGTCTCTGTAACCCCCATCATCCCCTACACCCCTGACTGTCTCTGTAACCCCTTCCATCCTCTACACCCCTCCCTGTTTCTGTAACTCCCCCATTTCCTGCACCCCACCCTGTCTCTGTAACTCCCCCATTCCCTACAGCCCTCCCTGTCTCTGTAACCCCTCCATCCCCTACACCCCTCCCTGTCTCTGTAAACCCCCCATCCCTTGCACCCCTCCCTGTCTCTGTAACCCCTCCATCCCCTACACCCCTCCCTGTCTCTGTAACCCCTCCATCCCCTACACCCCTCCCTGTCTCTGTAAACCCCCCATCCCTTTCACCCCTCCTTGTCTCTGTAACCCCTCCATCCCGTACACCCCTCCCCGTCTCTGTAACCTCCTCCATCCCCTGCACCCCTCCCTGTATCTGTAACCCCTCCATCCCCTACACCCATCTCTGTTTCTATAACCCCACCATCCCCTGCACCCCTCCCCGTCTCTGTAACACTTGCTATCCCTTGCACCCCTCCCTGTCTCTGTAACCCCTCCATCCCCTGCACCCCTCCCTGTCTCTGTAACACCTCCATCCCCTACACCCCTCCGTCTCTGTAACCCCTCCCATTCCCTACACCCCTCCCTGTCTCTGTAACCACTCCATCAACTACACACCTCCCTGTCTCTGTAGCCCCTCCATCCCCTACACCCCTCCTTGTCTCTGTAACACCATCACCCCCTACACCCCTCCACATATCTGTAACCCCCTCCACCCCACACCCTCCCCATTTCTATAACACTTCCCCTCCCCATCTCTGTAACCCCTTCATGCCCTACAGCCCTCCCCATCTCTGGAACCCCTCCATGTCTCTGTAAACCCCTCCATCCTCTACACCCCTCCATCTCTGTAACACCCTCCATCCCCTACACCACTCACTGTCTCTGTAACACCCTCCATTCCCTATATCGCTCCGTCTCTGTAACCCCTCCATCCCCTACATCCATCCCTTTCTGAAACCCCCTCCATCCACTAGACCCCTCCCTGTCTCTGTGACCCCTCCATCCCCTACACCTCTTCCCGTCTCTGTAACCCCTCCATCCCCTACACCCCTCCCTGTCTCTGTAACCCCTCCATCCCCTACACCCCTCCATGTCTCTGTAAACCCCTCCATCCTCTACACCCCTCCATCTCTGTAACTCCTCCATCTACTACACTCCTCACTGTCTCTGTAGCCCCCTCCATCCCCTACACCCCCCGTCTCTGTAACTCTCTCGATCCCCTACACTCCACCGTCCTTGTAACCCCCTCCATCACCAACACTCCTCCAAGTCTCTGTAACACCCTCCATCGCCTACACCCCTCACTGTCTCTGTAACACCCTCGATCCCCTGCACCCCTCCCTGTCTCTGTAACCACCTCCATCCCCTGCACCCCTCCCTGTCGCTGTAACATCCTCCATCTCCTACACCCCTCCCTGTCTCTGTAACCCGTCCATCCGCTACACCCCTCCCTGTCTCTGTAAACCCTCCATCCCTTGCACCCCTCCCTGTCTCTGTAACCCCCTCCATCCCCTACACCCCTCCCTGTCTCTGTAACCCCCTCCATCCCCTACACCCCTCCCTGTCTCTGTAACCCCCTCCATCTCCTACACCCCTCCGTCTCTGTAACTCCTCCCATTCCCTACACCCCACCCTGTCTCTGCACCCCCCTCCATCCCCTACACCCCTCCCTGTCTCTGTAACTCCCCCCATTCCCTTCACCCCTACCTGTCTCTGTAACCCCTTCACGCCCTGCACCTTTCCCTGTCTCGGTATCCCCTCCACGCCTACACCCTCCCCATCTCTGTAACCCCTCCATCCCCTACACCCCTCACTGTCTCTGTAACCCCTCCATCCCCTACACCCCTCCCTGTCTCTGTAACCCCTCCATCCCCTACACCCCTCCCTGTCTCTGTAACCCCTTGACCCCCACACCCCTCCCTGTCTCTGTAACCATTCCATCCCCTACACCCCTCCCCGTCTCTGTAACACTTGCTATCCCCTACACCCCTCCCTGTCTCCGTAACCCCCGCCATCCCCTATACTCCTCCCTGTCTCTGTAACCCCCTCCAGCCCATACACCCCTCCCTGTGTCTGTAACCCGTCCATCACCTACACCCCTCCCTGTCTCTGTAGCCCCTCCATCCCCTACACCCCCCGTCTCTGTAAAACCATCACCCCCTACACCCCTCCACATATCTGTAAGACCTCCACCCCACACCCTCCCCATTTCTATAACACTTCCCCTCCCCATCTGTGACCCCTCCATCCCCTACACCTCTTCCCATCTCTGTAACCCCTTCATCCCCTACACCCCTCCCTGTGTCTGTAACCCCTCAATCCCCTGCACCCCTCCCTGTCTCTGTAACCCCTCCATCCCCTACAGCCCCCCTGGTCTCTGTAACCACCTCCATCCCCTACACCCGTCCCTGTCTCTGTAACCTCATCCGTCCCCTACAGCCCTCCGTCACTTCAACCCGCACCATCCACTACACCCCTCCCTGTCTCTGTAACCACCTCCATCCCCTGCACCCCACCCTGTCTCTGTAACTCCCCCATTCCCTACAGCCCTCCCTGTCTCTGTAACCCCTCCATCCCCTACACCCCTCCCCGTCTCTGTAACCCCTCCATCCCCTACACCCCTCCATCCCCTACACCCCTCCCTGTCTCTGTAAACCCCCCATCCCTTGCACCCCTCCCTGTCTCTGTAACCCCTCCATCCCGTACACCCCTCCCCGTCTCTGTAACCTCCTCCATCCCCTGCACCCCTCCCTGTATCTGTAAACCCTCCATCCCCTACACCCATCCCTGTTTCTATAACCCCACCATCCCCTGCACCCCTCCCCGTCTCTGTAACACTTGCTATCCCCTACACCCCTCCCTGTCTCTGTAACCCCTCCATCCCCTACACCCCTCCCTGTCTCTGTAACCCCTCCATCCCCTACACCCCTCCATGTCTCTGTAAACCCCTCCATCCTCTACACCCCTCCATCTCTGTAACTCCTCCATCTCCTACACTCCTCACTGTCTCTGTAGCCCCCTCCATCCCCTACACCCCCCCGTCTCTGTAACTCTCTCGATCCCCTACACTCCTCCGTCCTTGTAACCCCCTCCATCCCCAACACTCCTCCAAGTCTCTGTAACACCCTCCATCGCCTACACCCCTCACTGTCTCTGTAACACCCTCGATACCCTGCACACCTCCCTGTCTCTGTAACATCCTCCATCTCCGAAACCCCTCCCTGTCTCTGAAACCCCCTCCATCTCCTACACCCCTCCGTCTCTGTAACTCCTCCCATTCCCTACACCCCTCCCTGTCTCTGTAACCCCCTCCATCCCCTACACCCCTCCCTGTCTCAGTAACCCCTCCATCCCCTACACCCCTCGCTGTCTCTGTAACCCACTTTATCCCCAACACACCTCCCTGTCTCTGTAACCCCTTCATCCCCTACACCCCTCCCTGTGTCTGTAACCCCTCCATCCCCTACACCCCTCCCTGTTTCTACAACCCCACCATCCCCTACAACCCTCCCCGTCTCTGTAACACTTGCTATCCCCTACACCCCTCCCTGTCTCTGTAACCCCCTCCATCCCCTACACCCCTCCCTGTCTCTGTAACCCCCTCCATCCCCTACACCCCTCCCTGTCTCTGTAACCCCCTCCATCCCCTATACCCCTCCCTGTCTCTGTAACCCCCTCCATCCCCTACACCCCTCCCTGTCTCTGTAAACCCCTCCATCCTCTACACCCCTTCCAGTCTCTGTAACCCCTTCCATCCCCTACACCCCTCCCTGTCTCTGTAACAACCTCCATCCCCTAGACCCATCCCTGTCTCTGTAACCCCCTCCATCCCCTATACCCTTCCCTGTCTCTGTAACCCCTCCATCCCCTACACCCCTCCCTGTCTCTGTAACATCCTCCATCTCCTACACCCCTCCCTGTCTCTGTAACCCCTCCATCCGCTACACCCCTCCCTGTCTCTGTAACCCACCATCCCCGACACTCCTCCCTGTCTCTGTAACTCCCCCCATTCCCTACACCCCTTCCAGTCTCTGTAACCCCTTCCATCCCCTACACCCCTCCCTGTCTCTGTATCACCTCCATCCCCTACACCCCTCCCTGTCTCTGTAACCCCTCCATCCCCTACACCCCTCCGTCTCTGTAACCCCTCCCATTCCCTACACCCCTCCCTGTCTCTGTAACCCCTCCATCACCTACACCCCTCCCTGTCTCTGTAGCCCCTCCATCCCCTACACCCCTCCTTGTCTCTGTAACACCATCACCCCCTACACCCCTCCACATATCTGTAACCCCCTCCACCCCACACCCTCCCCATTTCTATAACACTTCCCCTCCCCATCTCTGTAACCCCTTCATGCCCTACAGCCCTCCCCATCTCTGGAACCCCTCCATCCCCTACACCCCTCCATGTCTCTGTAAACCCCTCCATCCTCTACACCCCTCCATCTCTGTAACACCCTCCATCCCCTACACCACTCACTGTCTCTGTAACACCCTCCATTCCCTACATCGCTCCGTCTCTGTAACCCCTCCATCCCCTACATCCCTCCCTTTCTGAAACCCCCTCCATCCACTACACCCCTCCCTGTCTCTGTGACCCCTCCATCCCCTACACCTCTTCCCATCTCTGTAACCCCTCCATCCCCTACACCCCTCCCTGTCTCTGTAACCCCTCCATCCCCTACACCCCTCCATGTCTCTGTAAACCCCTCCATCCTCTACACCCCTCCATCTCAATAACTCCTCCATCTCCTACACTCCTCACTGTCTCTGTAGCCCCCTCCATCCCCTACACCCCCCCGTCTCTGTAACTCTCTCGATCCCCTACACTCCTCCGTCCTTGTAACCCCCTCCATCCCCAACACTCCTCCAAGTCTCTGTAACACCCTCCATCGCCGACACCCCTCACTGTCTCTGTAACACCCTCGATCCCCTGCACACCTCCCTGTCTCTGTAACATCCTCCATCTCCGAAACCCCTCCCTGTCTCTGAAACCCCCTCCATCTCCTACACCCCTCCGTCTCTGTAACTAATCCCATTCCCTACACCCCTCCCTGTCTCTGTAACCCCTCCATCCCCTACACCCCTCGCTGTCTCTGTAACCCACTTTATCCCCAACACACCTCCCTGTCTCTGTAACCCCTTCATCCCCTACACCCCTCCCTGTGTCTGTAACCCCTCCATCCCCTACACCCCTCCCTGTTTCTACAACCCCACCATCCCCTACACCCCTCCCCGTCTCTGTAACACTTGCTATCCCCTACACCCCTCCCTGTCTCTGTAACCCCCCCATCCCCTACACCCCTCCCTGTCTCTGTAACCCCCTCCATCCCCTACACCCCTCCCTGTCTCTGTAACCCCCTCCATCCCCTATACCCCTCCCTGTCTCTGTAACCCCCTCCATCCCCTACACCCCTCCCTGTCTCTGTAGCCCCTCCATCCCCTACACCCCTCCCTGTCTCTGTAACACCATCACCCCCTACACCCCTCCCCATATCTGTAAACCCTCCACCCCACACCCTCCCCATTTCTATAACACTTCCCCTCCCCATCTCTGTAACCCCTTCACGCCGTACAGCCCTCCCCATCTCTGGAACCCCTCCATCCCCTACACCACTCACTGTCTCTATGACCCCTCCATCCCCTACACTCCTTCCCATCTCTGTAACCCGTCCATCCCGTACACACCTCCCTGTCTCTGTAAACTCATCCATCCCCTACAGCCCTCCGTCACTTCAACCCCCTCCATCCACTACACCCCTCCCTGTCTCTGAAACCCCCTCCATCCCCTACACCCCTCCGTCTCTGTAACTCCTCCCATTCCCTACACCCCTCCCTGTCTCTGTAACCCCTCCACCCCTACAGCCCTCCATGTCTCTGTAACACCCTGGATCCCCGACACCCCTCCCTGTCTCTGTAACATCCTCCACCTCCTACACCCCTTCCTGTCTCTCTAACCCACCATCCCCGACACCCCTCCCTGTTTCTGTAACTCCCCGCATTCCCTACACCCCTTCCAGTCTCTGTGACCCCCTCCATCCCCTACACCCCTCCCTGTCTCTGTATCACCTCCATCCCCTACACGCCTCCCTGTCTCTGTAACCCCTCCATCCCATGCCCCCCTCCCAGTCTCTGTAACCCTCTCCATCCCCTACAGCACTCCTTGTCTCTGTAACCCTTACATCCCCTACAGCCCTCCCCGTCTCTGTAACACCCTCCATCCCCTACACCCCTCCCAGTCTCTGAAACCCCTCCATCCCATACACCCCTCCCCGTCTCTGTAACCTCCTCCATCCCCTACACCGCTCCCTGTATCTGTACCCCCTCCATCCACTACACACCTCCCTGTCTCTGTAACCCCTCTATCCCCTACACCCATCCCTGTTTCTATAACCCCACCATCCCCTACACCCCTCCCCGTCTCTGTGGCACTTGCTATCCCCTACACCCCTCCCTGTCTCTGTAACCCACTCCATCCCCTGCACCCCTCCCTGTCTCCGTAACCCAATCCATCCCCTGCACACCTCCCTGTATCTGTAACCGCTTCATCCCCTACACCCCTCCCAGTCTCTGTAACCCTCTCCATCCCCTACAGCACTCCTTGTCTCTGTAACCCTTACATCCCCTACAGCCCTCCCCGTCTCTGTAACCCCCTCCATCCCCTACAGCCCTCCCTGTCTCTGAAACCCCCTCCATCCCCTACACCCCTCCGTCTCTGTAACTCCTCCCATTCCCTACACCCCACCCTGTCTCTGCACCCCCCTCCATCCCCTACACCCCTCCCTGTCTCTGTAACCCCTTGACCCCCACACCCCTCCCTGTCTCTGTAACCATTCCATCCCCTACACCCCTCCCCGTCTCTGTAACACTTGCTATCCCCTACACCCCTCCCTGTCTCCGTAACCCCCGCCATCCCCTACACCCCTCCCTTTCTGAAACCCCCTCCATCCACTACACCCCTCCCTGTCTCTGTGACCCCTCCATCCCCTACACCTCTTCCCATCTCTGTAACCCCTCCATCCCCTACACCCCTCCCTGTCTCTGTAACCCCTCCATCCCCTACACCCCTCCATGTCTCTGTAAACCCCTCCATCCTCTACACCCCTCCATCTCAATAACTCCTCCATCTCCTACACTCCTCACTGTCTCTGTAGCCCCCTCCATCCCCTACACCCCCCCGTCTCTGTAACTCTCTCGATCCCCTACACTCCTCCGTCCTTGTAACCCCCTCCATCCCCAACACTCCTCCAAGTCTCTGTAACACCCTCCATCGCCGACACCCCTCACTGTCTCTGTAACACCCTCGATCCCCTGCACACCTCCCTGTCTCTGTAACATCCTCCATCTCCGAAACCCCTCCCTGTCTCTGAAACCCCCTCCATCTCCTACACCCCTCCGTCTCTGTAACTAATCCCATTCCCTACACCCCTCCCTGTCTCTGTAACCCCCTCCATCCCCTACACCCCTCCCTGTCTCTGTAACCCCTCCATCCCCTACACCCCTCGCTGTCTCTGTAACCCACTTTATCCCCAACACACCTCCCTGTCTCTGTAACCCCTTCATCCCCTACACCCCTCCCTGTGTCTGTAACCCCTCCATCCCCTACACCCCTCCCTGTTTCTACAACCCCACCATCCCCTACAACCCTCCCCGTCTCTGTAACACTTGCTATCCCCTACACCCCTCCCTGTCTCTGTAACCCCCTCCATCCCCTACACCCCTCCCTGTCTCTGTAACCCCCTCCATCCCCTACACCCCTCCCTGTCTCTGTAACCCCCTCCATCCCCTATACCCCTCCCTGTCTCTGTAACCCCCTCCATCCCCTACACCCCTCCCTGTCTCTGTAGCCCCTCCATCCCCTACACCCCTCCCTGTCTCTGTAACACCATCACCCCCTACACCCCTCCCCATATCTGTAAACCCTCCACCCCACACCCTCCCCATTTCTATAACACTTCCCCTCCCCATCTCTGTAACCCCTTCACGCCGTACAGCCCTCCCCATCTCTGGAACCCCTCCATCCCCTACACCACTCACTGTCTCTATGACCCCTCCATCCCCTACACTCCTTCCCATCTCTGTAACCCGTCCATCCCGTACACACCTCCCTGTCTCTGTAAACTCATCCATCCCCTACAGCCCTCCGTCACTTCAACCCCCTCCAACCGCTACACCCCTCCCTGTCTCTGAAACCCCCTCCATCCCCTACACCCCTCCGTCTCTGTAACTCCTCCCATTCCCTACACCCCTCCCTGTCTCTGTAACCCCCTCCATCCCCTGCACCCCTCCCTGTCTCTGTAACCCCTCCACCCCTACAGCCCTCCATGTCTCTGTAACACCCTGGATCCCCGACACCCCTCCCTGTCTCTGTAACATCCTCCACCTCCTACACCCCTTCCTGTCTCTCTAACCCACCATCCCCGACACCCCTCCCTGTTTCTGTAACTCCCCGCATTCCCTACACCCCTTCCAGTCTCTGTGACCCCCTCCATCCCCTACACCCCTCCCTGTCTCTGTATCACCTCCATCCCCTACACGCCTCCCTGTCTCTGTAACCCCTCCATCCCATGCCCCCCTCCCAGTCTCTGTAACCCTCTCCATCCCCTACAGCACTCCTTGTCTCTGTAACCCTTACATCCCCTACAGCCCTCCCCGTCTCTGTAACACCCTCCATCCCCTACACCCCTCCCTGTCTCTGAAACCCCTCCATCCCGTACACCCCTCCCCGTCTCTGTAACCTCCTCCATCCCCTACACCGCTCCCTGTATCTGTACCCCCTCCATCCACTACACACCTCTCTGTCTCTGTAACCCCTCCATCCCCTACACCCATCCCTGTTTCTATAACCCCACCATCCCCTACACCCCTCCCCGTCTCTGTGGCACTTGCTATCCCCTACACCCCTCCCTGTCTCTGTAACCCACTCCATCCCCTGCACCCCTCCCTGTCTCCGTAACCCAATCCATCCCCTGCACACCTCCCTGTATCTGTAACCGCTTCATCCCCTACACCCCTCCCAGTCTCTGTAACCCTCTCCATCCCCTACAGCACTCCTTGTCTCTGTAACCCTTACATCCCCTACAGCCCTCCCCGTCTCTGTAACCCCCTCCATCCCCTACAGCCCTCCCTGTCTCTGAAACCCCCTCCATCCCCTACACCCCTCCGTCTCTGTAACTCCTCCCATTCCCTACACCCCACCCTGTCTCTGCACCCCCCTCCATCCCCTACACCCCTCCCTGTCTCTGTAACCCCTTGACCCCCACACCCCTCCCTGTCTCTGTAACCATTCCATCCCCTACACCCCTCCCCGTCTCTGTAACACTTGCTATCCCCTACACCCCTCCCTGTCTCCGTAACCCCCGCCATCCCCTACACCCCTCCCTTTCTGAAACCCCCTCCATCCACTACACCCCTCCCTGTCTCTGTGACCCCTCCATCCCCTACACCTCTTCCCATCTCTGTAACCCCTCCATCCCCTACACCCCTCCCTGTCTCTGTAACCCCTCCATCCCCTACACCCCTCCATGTCTCTGTAAACCCCTCCATCCTCTACACCCCTCCATCTCAATAACTCCTCCATCTCCTACACTCCTCACTGTCTCTGTAGCCCCCTCCATCCCCTACACCCCCCCGTCTCTGTAACTCTCTCGATCCCCTACACTCCTCCGTCCTTGTAACCCCCTCCATCCCCAACACTCCTCCAAGTCTCTGTAACACCCTCCATCGCCGACACCCCTCACTGTCTCTGTAACACCCTCGATCCCCTGCACACCTCCCTGTCTCTGTAACATCCTCCATCTCCGAAACCCCTCCCTGTCTCTGAAACCCCCTCCATCTCCTACACCCCTCCGTCTCTGTAACTAATCCCATTCCCTACACCCCTCCCTGTCTCTGTAACCCCCTCCATCCCCTACACCCCTCCCTGTCTCTGTAACCCCTCCATCCCCTACACCCCTCGCTGTCTCTGTAACCCACTTTATCCCCAACACACCTCCCTGTCTCTGTAACCCCTTCATCCCCTACACCCCTCCCTGTGTCTGTAACCCCTCCATCCCCTACACCCCTCCCTGTTTCTACAACCCCACCATCCCCTACAACCCTCCCCGTCTCTGTAACACTTGCTATCCCCTACACCCCTCCCTGTCTCTGTAACCCCCTCCATCCCCTACACCCCTCCCTGTCTCTGTAACCCCCTCCATCCCCTACACCCCTCCCTGTCTCTGTAACCCCCTCCATCCCCTATACCCCTCCCTGTCTCTGTAACCCCCTCCATCCCCTACACCCCTCCCTGTCTCTGTAGCCCCTCCATCCCCTACACCCCTCCCTGTCTCTGTAACAGCACCACCCCCTACACCCCTCCCCATATCTGTAAACCCTCCACCCCAGACCCTCCCCATTTCTATAACACTTCCCCTCCCCATCTCTGTAACCCCTTCACGCCGTACAGCCCTCCCCATCTCTGGAACCCCTCCATCCCCTACACCACTCACTGTCTCTATGACCCCTCCATCCCCTACACTCCTTCCCATCTCTGTAACCCGTCCATCCCGTACACACCTCCCTGTCTCTGTAAACTCATCCATCCCCTACAGCCCTCCGTCACTTCAACCCCCTCCATCCACTACACCCCTCCCTGTCTCTGAAACCCCCTCCATCCCCTACACCCCTCCCGTCTCTGTAACTCCTCCCATTCCCTACACCCCTCCCTGTCTCTGAAACCCCCTCCATCCCCTACACCCCTCCCTGTCTCTGTAACTCCTCCCATTCCCTACACCCCTCCCTGTCTCTGTAACCCCCTCCATCCCCTGCACCCCTCCCTGTCTCTGTAACCCCTCCATCCCCTACAGCCCTCCCTGTCTCTGTAACACCCTGGATCCCCTAAACCCCTCCCTGTCTCTGTAACATCCTCCACCTCCTACACCCCTTCCTGTCTCTCTAACCCACCATCCCCGACACCCCTCCCTGTTTCTGTAACTCCCCCCATTCCCTACACCCCTTCCAGTCTCTGTAACCCCCTCCATCCCCTACACCCCTCCCGGTCTCTGTATCACCTCCATCCCCTACACGCCTCCCTGTCTCTGTAACCCCTCCATCCCATGCCCCCCTCCCAGTCTCTGTAACCCTCTCCATCCCCTACAGCACTCCTTGTCTCTGTAACCCTTACATCCCCTACAGCCCTCCCCGTCTCTGTAACACCCTCCATCCCCTACACCCCTCCCTGTCTCTGAAACCCCTCCATCCCGTACACCCCTCCCCGTCTCTGTAACCTCCTCCATCCCCTACACCGCTCCCTGTATCTGTACCCCCTCCATCCACTACACACCTCTCTGTCTCTGTAACCCCTCCATCCCCTACACCCATCCCTGTTTCTATAACCCCACCATCCCCAACACCCCTCCCCGTCTCTGTGGCACTTGCTATCCCCTACACCCCTCCCTGTCTCTGTAACCCCCTCCATCCCCTACACCCCTCCCTGTCTCCGTAACCCAATCCATCCCCTGCACACCTCCCTGTATCTGTAACCGCTTCATCCCCTACACCCCTCCCAGTCTCTGTAACCCTCTCCATCCCCTACAGCACTCCTTGTCTCTGTAACCCTTACATCCCCTACAGCCCTCCCCGTCTCCGTAACCCCCTCCATCCCCTACAGCCCTCCCTGTCTCTGAAACCCCCTCCATCCCCTACACCCCTCCGTCTCTGTAACTCCTCCCATTCCCTACACCCCACCCTGTCTCTGCACCCCCCTCCATCCCCTACACCCCTCCCTGTCTCTGTAACCCCTTGACCCCCACACCCCTCCCTGTCTCTGTAACCATTCCATCCCCTACACCCCTCCCCGTCTCTGTAACACTTGCTATCCCCTACACCCCTCCCTGTCTCCGTAACCCCCGCCATCCCCTACACCCCTCCCTTTCTGAAACCCCCTCCATCCACTACACCCCTCCCTGTCTCTGTGACCCCTCCATCCCCTACACCTCTTCCCATCTCTGTAACCCCTCCATCCCCTACACCCCTCCCTGTCTCTGTAACCCCTCCATCCCCTACACCCCTCCATGTCTCTGTAAACCCCTCCATCCTCTACACCCCTCCATCTCAATAACTCCTCCATCTCCTACACTCCTCACTGTCTCTGTAGCCCCCTCCATCCCCTACACCCCCCCGTCTCTGTAACTCTCTCGATCCCCTACACTCCTCCGTCCTTGTAACCCCCTCCATCCCCAACACTCCTCCAAGTCTCTGTAACACCCTCCATCGCCGACACCCCTCACTGTCTCTGTAACACCCTCGATCCCCTGCACACCTCCCTGTCTCTGTAACATCCTCCATCTCCGAAACCCCTCCCTGTCTCTGAAACCCCCTCCATCTCCTACACCCCTCCGTCTCTGTAACTAATCCCATTCCCTACACCCCTCCCTGTCTCTGTAACCCCCTCCATCCCCTACACCCCTCCCTGTCTCTGTAACCCCTCCATCCCCTACACCCCTCGCTGTCTCTGTAACCCACTTTATCCCCAACACACCTCCCTGTCTCTGTAACCCCTTCATCCCCTACACCCCTCCCTGTGTCTGTAACCCCTCCATCCCCTACACCCCTCCCTGTTTCTACAACCCCACCATCCCCTACAACCCTCCCCGTCTCTGTAACACTTGCTATCCCCTACACCCCTCCCTGTCTCTGTAACCCCCTCCATCCCCTACACCCCTCCCTGTCTCTGTAACCCCCTCCATCCCCTACACCCCTCCCTGTCTCTGTAACCCCCTCCATCCCCTATACCCCTCCCTGTCTCTGTAACCCCCTCCATCCCCTACACCCCTCCCTGTCTCTGTAGCCCCTCCATCCCCTACACCCCTCCCTGTCTCTGTAACACCATCACCCCCTACACCCCTCCCCATATCTGTAAACCCTCCACCCCACACCCTCCCCATTTCTATAACACTTCCCCTCCCCATCTCTGTAACCCCTTCACGCCGTACAGCCCTCCCCATCTCTGGAACCCCTCCATCCCCTACACCACTCACTGTCTCTATGACCCCTCCATCCCCTACACTCCTTCCCATCTCTGTAACCCGTCCATCCCGTACACACCTCCCTGTCTCTGTAAACTCATCCATCCCCTACAGCCCTCCGTCACTTCAACCCCCTCCAACCGCTACACCCCTCCCTGTCTCTGAAACCCCCTCCATCCCCTACACCCCTCCGTCTCTGTAACTCCTCCCATTCCCTACACCCCTCCCTGTCTCTGTAACCCCCTCCATCCCCTACACCCCTCCGTCTCTGTAACTCCTCCCATTCCCTACACCCCTCCCTGTCTCTGTAACCCCCTCCATCCCCTGCACCCCTCCCTGTCTCTGTAACCCCTCCACCCCTACAGCCCTCCATGTCTCTGTAACACCCTGGATCCCCAACACCCCTCCCTGTCTCTGTAACATCCTCCACCTCCTACACCCCTTCCTGTCTCTCTAACCCACCATCCCCAACACCCCTCCCTGTTTCTGTAACTCCCCGCATTCCCTACACCCCTTCCAGTCTCTGTGACCCCCTCCATCCCCTACACCCCTCCCTGTCTCTGTATCACCTCCATCCCCTACACGCCTCCCTGTCTCTGTAACCCCTCCATCCCATGCCCCCCTCCCAGTCTCTGTAACCCTCTCCATCCCCTACAGCACTCCTTGTCTCTGTAACCCTTACATCCCCTACAGTCCTCCCCGTCTCTGTAACACCCTCCATCCCCTACACCCCTCCCTGTCTCTGAAACCCCTCCATCCCGTACACCCCTCCCCGTCTCTGTAACCTCCTCCATCCCCTACACCGCTCCCTGTATCTGTACCCCCTCCATCCACTACACACCTCTCTGTCTCTGTAACCCCTCCATCCCCTACACCCATCCCTGTTTCTATAACCCCACCATCCCCTACACCCCTCCCCGTCTCTGTGGCACTTGCTATCCCCTACACCCCTCCCTGTCTCTGTAACCCCCTCCATCCCCTGCACCCCTCCCTGTCTCCGTAACCCAATCCATCCCCTGCACACCTCCCTGTATCTGTAACCGCTTCATCCCCTACACCCCTCCCAGTCTCTGTAACCCTCTCCATCCCCTACAGCACTCCTTGTCTCTGTAACCCTTACATCCCCTACAGCCCTCCCCGTCTCTGTAACCCCCTCCATCCCCTACACCCCTCCCTGTCTCTGAAACCCCCTCCATCTCCTACACCCCTCCGTCTCTGTAACTCCTCCCATTCCCTACACCCCACCCTGTCTCTGCACCCCCCTCCATCCCCTACACCCCTCCCTGTCTCTGTAACCCCTTGACCCCCACACCCCTCCCTGTCTCTGTAACCATTCCATCCCCTACACCCCTCCCCGTCTCTGTAACACTTGCTATCCCCAACACCCCTCCCTGTCTCCGTAACCCCCGCCATCCCCTACACCCCTCCCTGTCTCTGTAACCCCCTCCATCCCCTATACTCCTCCCTGTCTCTGTAACCCCCTCCAGCCCATACACCCCTCCCTGTGTCTGTAACCCGTCCATCACCTATACCCCTCCCTGTCTCTGTAGCCCCTCCATCCCCTACACCCCCCCTGTCTCTGTAACACCATCACCCCCTACACCCCACCCTGTCTCTGCACCCCCCTCCATCCCCTACACCCCTCCCTGTCTCTGTAACCCCTTGACCCCCACACCCCTCCCTGTCTCTGTAACCATTCCATCCCCTACACCCCTCCCCGTCTCTGTAACACTTGCTATCCCCTACACCCCTCCCTGTCTCCGTAACCCCCGCCATCCCCTACACCCCTCCCTGTCTCTGTAACCCCCTCCATCCCCTATACTCCTCCCTGTCTCTGTAACCCCCTCCAGCCCATACACCCCACCCTGTGTCTGTAACCCCCCCATCACCTATACCCCTCCCTGTCTCTGTAGCCCCTCCATCCCCTACACCCCCCCTGTCTCTGTAACACCATCACCCCCTACACCCCTCCACATATCTGTAACACCTCCACCCCACACCCTCCCCATTTCTATAACACTTCCCCTCCCCATCTCTGTGACCCCTCCATCCCCTACACCTCTTCCCATCTCTGTAACCCCTTCATCCCCTACACCCCTCCCTGTGTCTGTAACCCCTCAATCCCCTGCACCCCTCCCTGTCTCTGTAACCCCTCCATCCCCTACAGCCCCCCTGGTCTCTGTAACCACCTCCATCCCCTACACCCGTCCCTGTCTCTGTAACCTCATCCGTCCCCTACAGCCCTCCGTCACTTCAACCCCCTCCATCCACTACACCCCTCCCTGTCTCTGTAACCACCTCCATCCCCTGCACCCCACCCTGTCTCTGTAACTCCCCCATTCCCTACAGCCCTCCCTGTCTCTGTAACCCCTCCATCCCCTACACCCCTCCCTGTCTCTGTAACCCCTCCATCCCCTACACCACTCCCTGTCTCTGTAAACCCCCCATACCTTGGACCCCTCCCTGTCTCTGTAACCCCTCCATCCCGTACACCCCTCCCCGTCTCTAACCTCCTCCATCCCCTGCACCCCTCCCTGTATCTGTAACCCCTCCATCCCCTACACCCATCCCTGTTTCTATAACCCCACCATCCCCTGCACCCCTCCCCGTCTCTGTAACACTTGCTATCCCCTACACCCCTCCCTGTCTCTGTAACCCCTCCATCCCCTACACCGCTCCCTGTCTCTGTAACCCCTCCATCCTCTACACCCCTCCATCCCCCACACCCCTCCCTGTCTCTGTAACCCGTCCACCCCTACACACCTCCATGTCTCTGTAAACCCCTCAATCCTCTACACCCCTTCCAGTCTCTGTAACCCCTTCCATCCCCTACACCCCTCCCTGTCTCTGTAACCCCTCCACCCCTACAGCCCTCCATGTCTCTGTAACACCCTGGATCCCCAACACCCCTCCCTGTCTCTGTAACATCCTCCACCTCCTACACCCCTTCCTGTCTCTCTAACCCACCATCCCCAACACCCCTCCCTGTTTCTGTAACTCCCCGCATTCCCTACACCCCTTCCAGTCTCTGTGACCCCCTCCATCCCCTACACCCCTCCCTGTCTCTGTATCACCTCCATCCCCTACACGCCTCCCTGTCTCTGTAACCCCTCCATCCCATGCCCCCCTCCCAGTCTCTGTAACCCTCTCCATCCCCTACAGCACTCCTTGTCTCTGTAACCCTTACATCCCCTACAGCCCTCCCCGTCTCTGTAACACCCTCCATCCCCTACACCCCTCCCTGTCTCTGAAACCCCTCCATCCCGTACACCCCTCCCCGTCTCTGTAACCTCCTCCATCCCCTACACCGCTCCCTGTATCTGTACCCCCTCCATCCACTACACACCTCTCTGTCTCTGTAACCCCTCCATCCCCTACACCCATCCCTGTTTCTATAACCCCACCATCCCCTACACCCCTCCCCGTCTCTGTGGCACTTGCTATCCCCTACACCCCTCCCTGTCTCTGTAACCCCCTCCATCCCCTGCACCCCTCCCTGTCTCCGTAACCCAATCCATCCCCTGCACACCTCCCTGTATCTGTAACCGCTTCATCCCCTACACCCCTCCCAGTCTCTGTAACCCTCTCCATCCCCTACAGCACTCCTTGTCTCTGTAACCCTTACATCCCCTACAGCCCTCCCCGTCTCTGTAACCCCCTCCATCCCCTACAGCCCTCCCTGTCTCTGAAACCCCCTCCATCCCCTACACCCCTCCGTCTCTGTAACTCCTCCCATTCCCTACACCCCACCCTGTCTCTGCACCCCCCTCCATCCCCTACACCCCTCCCTGTCTCTGTAACCCCTTGACCCCCACACCCCTCCCTGTCTCTGTAACCATTCCATCCCCTACACCCCTCCCCGTCTCTGTAACACTTGCTATCCCCTACACCCCTCCCTGTCTCCGTAACCCCCGCCATCCCCTACACCCCTCCCTGTCTCTGTAACCCCCTCCATCCCCTATACTCCTCCCTGTCTCTGTAACCCCCTCCAGCCCATACACCCCTCCCTGTGTCTGTAACCCGTCCATCACCTATACCCCTCCCTGTCTCTGTAGCCCCTCCATCCCCTACACCCCCCCTGTCTCTGTAACACCATCACCCCCTACACCCCACCCTGTCTCTGCACCCCCCTCCATCCCCTACACCCCTCCCTGTCTCTGTAACCCCTTGACCCCCACACCCCTCCCTGTCTCTGTAACCATTCCATCCCCTACACCCCTCCCCGTCTCTGTAACACTTGCTATCCCCTACACCCCTCCCTGTCTCCGTAACCCCCGCCATCCCCTACACCCCTCCCTGTCTCTGTAACCCCCTCCATCCCCTATACTCCTCCCTGTCTCTGTAACCCCCTCCAGCCCATACACCCCTCCCTGTGTCTGTAACCCGCCCATCACCTATACCCCTCCCTGTCTCTGTAGCCCCTCCATCCCCTACACCCCCCCTGTCTCTGTAACACCATCACCCCCTACACCCCTCCACATATCTGTAACACCTCCACCCCACACCCTCCCCATTTCTATAACACTTCCCCTCCCCATCTCTGTGACCCCTCCATCCCCTACACCTCTTCCCATCTCTGTAACCCCTTCATCCCCTACACCCCTCCCTGTGTCTGTAACCCCTCAATCCCCTGCACCCCTCCCTGTCTCTGTAACCCCTCCATCCCCTACAGCCCCCCTGGTCTCTGTAACCACCTCCATCCCCTACACCCGTCCCTGTCTCTGTAACCTCATCCGTCCCCTACAGCCCTCCGTCACTTCAACCCCCTCCATCCACTACACCCCTCCCTGTCTCTGTAACCACCTCCATCCCCTGCACCCCACCCTGTCTCTGTAACTCCCCCATTCCCTACAGCCCTCCCTGTCTCTGTAACCCCTCCATCCCCTACACCCCTCCCTGTCTCTGTAACCCCTCCATCCCCTACACCACTCCCTGTCTCTGTAAACCCCCCATACCTTGGACCCCTCCCTGTCTCTGTAACCCCTCCATCCCGTACACCCCTCCCCGTCTCTAACCTCCTCCATCCCCTGCACCCCTCCCTGTATCTGTAACCCCTCCATCCCCTACACCCATCCCTGTTTCTATAACCCCACCATCCCCTGCACCCCTCCCCGTCTCTGTAACACTTGCTATCCCCTACACCCCTCCCTGTCTCTGTAACCCCTCCATCCCCTACACCGCTCCCTGTCTCTGTAACCCCTCCATCCTCTACACCCCTCCATCCCCCACACCCCTCCCTGTCTCTGTAACCCGTCCACCCCTACACACCTCCATGTCTCTGTAAACCCCTCAATCCTCTACACCCCTTCCAGTCTCTGTAACCCCTTCCATCCCCTACACCCCTCCCTGTCTCTGTAACAACCTCCATCCCCTGGACCCATCCCTGTCTCTGTAACCCCCTCCATCCCCTACACCCTTCCCTGTCTCTGTAAACCCCCATCCCTTGCACCCCTCCCTGTCTCTGTAACAACCTCCATCCCCTAGACCCATCCCTGTCTCTGTAACCCCCTCCATCCCCGACACCCTTCCCTGTCTCTGTAAACCCTCCATTCCTTACACCCCTTCCAGTCTCTGTAACCCCTTCCATCCCCTACACCCCTCCCTGTCTCTGTATCACCTCCATCCCCTACACCCCTCCCTGTCTCTGTAACCCCTCCATCCCCTACACCCCCCTGTCTCTGTAACCCCTCCCATTCCCTACACCCCTCCCTGTCTCTGTAACCCCTCCATCACCTACACCCCTCCCTGTCTCTGTAGCCCCTCCATCCCCTACACCCCTCCTTGTCTCTGTAACACCATCACCCCCTACACCCCTCCACATATCTGTAACACCTCCACCCCACACCCTCCCCATTTCTATAAACACTTCCCCTCCCCATCTCTGTAACCCCTTCATGCCCTACAGCCCTCCCCATCTCAGGAACCCCTCCATCCCCTACACCCCTCCATGTCTCTGTAAACCCCTCCATCCTCTACACCCCTCCATCTCTGTAACACCCTCCATCCCCTACACCACTCACTGTCTCTGTAACACCCTCCATTCCCTACATCGCTCCGTCTCTGTAACCCCTCCATCCCCTACATCCCTCCCTTTCTGAAACCCCCTCCATCCACTACACCCCTCCCTGTCTCTGTAACCCCTTGACCCCCACACCCCTCCCTGTCTCTGTAACCATTCCATCCCCTACACCCCTCCCCGTCTCTGTAACAGTTGCTATCCCCTACACCCCTCCCTGTCTCCGTAACCCCCGCCATCCCCTACACCCCTCCCTGTCTCTGTAACCCCCTCCATCCCCTATACTCCTCCCTGTCTCTGTAACCCCCTCCAGCCCATACACCCCTCCCTGTGTCTGTAACCCCTCCATCACCTACACCCCTCCCTGTCTCTGTAGCCCCTCCATCCCCTACACCCCTCCCTGTCTCTGTAGCCCCTCCATCCCCTACACCCCCACTGTCTCTGTAACACCATCACCCCCTACACCCTTCCACATATCTGTAACACCTCCACCCCACATCCTCCCCTTTTCTATAACACTTCCCCTCCCCATCTCTGTGACCCCTCCATCCCCTACACCTCTTCCCATCTCTGTAACCCCTTCATCCCCTACACCCCTCCCTGTGTCTGTAACCCCTCAATCCCCTGCACCCCTCCCTGTCTCTGTAACCCCTCCATCCCCTACAGCCCCCCCGGTCTCTGTAACAACCTCCATCCCCTACACACGTCCCTGTCTCTGTAACCTCATCCGTCCCCTACAGCCCTCCGTCACTTCAACCCACTCTATCCACTACACCCCTCCCTGTCTCTGTAACCACCTCCATCCCCTGCACCCCTCCCTGTCGCTGTAACATCCTCCATCTCCTACACCCCTCCCTGTCTCTGTAGCCCGTCCATCCGCTACAACCCTCCCTGTCTCAGCAACCTCATCCGTCCCCTCCAGCCCTCACTGTCTCTGTAACCCCTTCAATCCCCTACACCCCTCCCTGTCTCTGTAACCCCTCCATGCCCTACACCCCTCCCTGTCTCTATAACCCCTCCATTCCCTACACCCCTCCCTGTCTCTGTAACCCCCATCATCCCCTACACCCCTGACTGTCTCTGTAACCCCTTCCATCCTCTACACCCCTCCCTGTTTCTGTAACTCCCCCATTTCCTGCACCCCACCCTGTCTCTGTAACTCCCCCATTCCCTACAGCCCTCCCTGTCTCTGTAACCCCTCCATCCCCTACACCCCTCCCTGTCTCTGTAAACCCCCCATCCCTTGCACCCCTCCCTGTCTCTGTAACCCCTCCATCCCCTACACCCCTCCCTGTCTCTGTAACCCCTCCATCCCCTACACCCCTCCCTGTCTCTGTAAACCCCCCATCCCTTTCACCCCTCCTTGTCTCTGTAACCCCTCCATCCCCTACACCCCTCCCCGTCTCTGTAACCTCCTCCATCCCCTACACCCCTCCCTGTATCTGTAACCCCTCCATCCCCTACACCCATCCCTGTTTCTATAACCCCACCATCCCCGACACCCCTCCCCGTCTCTGTAACACTTGCTATCCCTTGCACCCCTCCCTGTCTCTGTAACCCCTCCATCCCCTGCACCCCTCCCTGTCTCTGTAACACCTCCATCCCCTACACCCCACCCGTCTCTGTAACCCCTCCCATTCCCTACACCCCTCCCTGTCTCTGTAACCCCTCCAACAACTACACCCCTCCCTGTCTCTGTAGCCCCACCATCCCCTACACCCCTCCTTGTCTCTGTAACACCATCACCACCTACACCCCTCCACATATCTGTAACCCCTCCACCCCACACCCTCCCCATTTCTATAACACTTCCCCTCCCCATCTCTGTAACCCCTTCATGCCCTACAGCCCTCCCCATCTCTGGAACCCCTCCATGTCTCTGTAAACCCCTCCATCCTCTACACCCCTCCATCTCTGTAACACCCTCCATCCCCTACACCACTCACTGTCTCTGTAACACCCTCCATTCCCTATATCGCTCCGTCTCTGTAACCCCTCCATCCCCTACATCCCTCCCTTTCTGAAACCCCCTCCATCCACTAGACCCCTCCCTGTCTCTGTGACCCCTCCATCCCCTACACCTCTTCCCGTCTCTGTAACCCCTCCATCCCCTACACCCCTCCCTGTCTCTGTAACCCCTCCATCCCCTACACCCCTCCATGTCTCTGTAAACCCCTCCATCCTCTACACCCCTCCATCTCTGTAACTCCTCCATCTCCTACACTCCTCACTGTCTCTGTAGCCCCCTCCATCCCCTACACCCCTCCCTGTCTCTGTAACTCTCTCGATCCCCTACACTCCTCCGTCCTTGTAACCCCCTCCATCACCAACACTCCTCCAAGTCTCTGTAACACCCTCCATCGCCTGCACCCCTCCCTGTCTCTGTAACCACCTCCATCCCCTGCACCCCTCCCTGTCGCTGTAACATCCTCCATCTCCTACACCCCTCCCTGTCTCTGTAACCCGTCCATCCGCTACACCCCTCCCTGTCTCTGTAAACCCCCCATCCCTTGCACCCCTCCCTGTCTCTGTAACCCCTCCATCCCCTACACCCCTCCCTGTCTCTGTAAACCCCCCATCCCTTGCACCCCTCCTTGTCTCTGCAACCCCTCCATCCCGTACACCCCTCCCCGTCTCTGTAACCTCCTCCATCCCCTGCACCCCTCCCTGTATCTGTAACCCCTCCATCCCCTACACCCATCCCTGTTTCTATAACCCCTCCATCCTCGACACCCCTCCCTGTCTCTGTAACCCCTCCATCCCCTACACCCCTCCCTGTCTCTGTAAACCCCCCATCCCCTACACCCCTCCCTGTCTCTGTAACCCCTCCATCCCCTACACCCCTCCCTGTCTCTGTAAACCCCCCATCCCTTGCACCCCTCCTTGTCTCTGCAACCCCTCCATCCCGTACACCCCTCCCCGTCTCTGTAACCTCCTCCATCCCCTGCACCCCTCCCTGTATCTGTAACCCCTCCATCCCCTACACCCATCCCTGTTTCTATAACCCCACCATCCCCTGCACCCCTCCCCGTCTCTGTAACACTTGCTATCCCTTGCACCCCTCCCTGTCTCTGTAACCCCTCCATCCCCGACACCCCTCCCTGTCTCTGTAACCCCTCCATCCCCTACACCCCTCCCTGTCTCTGTAAACCCCCCATCCCTTGCACCCCTCCCTGTCTCTGTAACCCCTCCATCCCGTACACCCCTCCCCGTCTCTGTAACCTCCTCCATCCCCTGCACCCCTCCCTGTCTCTGTAACCCCTCCATCCCCTACACCCATCCCTGTTTCTATAACCCCACCATCCCCTGCACCCCTCCCCGTCTCTGTAACACTTGCTATCCCCTACACCCCTCCCTGTCTCTGTAACCCCTCCATCCGCTACACCCCTCCCTGTCTCTGTAACCCACCATCCCCGACACCCCTCCCTGCCTCTGTAACCCAATCCATTCCCTACACCCCTTCCAGTCTCTGTAACCCCTTCCATCCCCTACACCCCTCCCTGTCTCTGTATATCCTCCATCCCCTACACCCCTCCCTGTCTCTGTAACACCTCCATCCCCTACACCCCTCCCTGTCTCTGTAACCCCTCCCATCCCCTACACCCCTCCCTGTCTCTGTAACCCCTCCATCAACTACACCCCTCCCTGTCTCTGTAGACCCTCCATCCCCTACACCGCTCCCTGTCTCTGTAACCCCTCCATCCTCTACATCCCTCCATCCCCCACACACCTCCCTGTCTCTGTAACCCGTCCACCCCTACACACCTCCATGTCTCTGTAAACCCCTCCATCCTCTACACCCCTTCCAGTCTCTGTAACCCCTTCCATCCCCTACACCCCTCCCTGTCTCTGTAACAACCTCCATCCCCTACACCCATCCCTGTCTCTGTAACCCCCTACATCCCCAACACCCCTCCCTGTCTCTGTAACCCCTCCATCCCCTACACCCCTCCCTGTCTCTGTAACATCCTCCATCCCCTGCACCCCTCCCTGTCTCTGTAACCCCTCCATCCCCTACACCCCTCCCTGTCTCTGTAACCCACCATCCCCGACACCCCTCCCTGCCTCTGTAACCCACTCCATTCCCTACACCCCTTCCAGTCTCTGTAACCCCTTCCATCCACTACACCCCTCCCTGTCTCTGTATCACCTCCATCCCCTACACCCCTCCCTGTCTCTGTAACCCCTCCATCCCCTACACCCCTCCCTGTCTCTGTAACCCCTCCCATTCCCTACACCCCTCCCTGTCTCTCTAACCCCTCCATCCCCTACACCCCTCCCTGTCTCTGTAGCCCCTCCATCCCCTACACCCCTCCTTGTCTCTGTAACACCATCACCCCCTACACCCCTCCACATATCTGTAACCCCTCCACCCCACACCCTCCCCATTTCTATAACACTTCCCCTCCCCATCTCTGTAACCCCTTCATGCCCTACAGCCCTCCCCATCTCTGGAACCCCTCCATGTCTCTGTAAACCCCTCCATCCTCTACACCCCTCCATCTCTGTAACACCCTCCATCCCCTACACCACTCACTGTCTCTGTAACACCCTCCATCCCCTACATCGCTCCCTGTCTCTGTAACCCCTCCATCCCCTACACCCCTCCCTGTCTCTGAAACCCCCTCCATCCACTACACCCCTCCCTGTCTCTGTGACCCCTCCATCCCCTACACCCCTCCCCGTCTCTGTAACCCCTCCATCCCCTACACCCCTCCCTGTCTCTGTAACACCATCACCCCCTACACCCCTCCACATATCTGTAACCACTCCACCCCACACCCTCACCATTTCTATAACACTTCCCCTCCCCATCTCTGTAACCCCTTCACGCCCTACAGCCCTCCCCATCTCTGTAACCCCTCCATCCCCAACACCACTCACTGTCTCTGTAAACCCCCCATCCTTTGCACCCCTCCTTGTCTCTGCAACCCCTCCATCCCGTACACCCCTCCCCGTCTCTGTAACCTCCTCCATCCCCTGCACCCCTCCCTGTATCTGTAACCCCTCCATCCCCTACACCCATCCCTGTTTCTATTACCCCACCATCACCTGCACCCCTCCCCGTCTCTGTAACACTTGCTATCCCTTGCACCCCTCCCTGTCTCTGTAACCCCTCCATCCCCTACACCCCTCCCTGTCTCTGTAACCCCTCCATCCCCTACACCCCTCCCTGTCTCTGTAAACCCCCCATCCCTTGCACCCCTCCCTGTCTCTGTAACCCCTCCATCCCCTACACCCCTCCCCGTCTCTGTAACCTCCTCCATCCCCTGCACCCCTCCCTGTCTCTGTAACCCCTCCATCCCCTACACCCCTCCCTGTTTCTATAACCCCACCATCCCCTGCACCCCTCCCCGTCTCTGTAACACTTGCTATCCCCTACACCCCTCCCTGTCTCTGTAACCCCTCCATCCCCTACACCGCTCCCTGTCTCTGTAACCCCTCCATCCTCTACATCCCTCCATCCCCCACACCCCTCCCTGTCTCTGTAACCCGTCCATCCCCTACACCGCTCCCTGTCTCTGTAAACCCCTCCATCCCCTACACCCCTCCCAGTCTCTGTAACCCCTTCCATCCCCTACACCCCTCCCTGTCTCTGTAACAACCTCCATCCCCTACACCCCTCCCTGTCTCTGTAACCCCCTCCATCCCCTACACCCTTCCCTGTCTCTGTAACCCCTCCATCCCCTACACCCCTCCCTGTCTCTGTAACATCCTCCATCTCCTACACCCCTCCCTGTCTCTGTAACCCCTCCATCCCCTACACCCCTCCCTGTCTCTGTAACCCACCATCCCCGACACCCCTCCCTGTCTCTGTAACCCCCTCCATCCCCTACACCCCTCCCAGTCTCTGTAACCCCTTCCATCCCCTACACCCCTCCCTGTCTCTGTATCCCCTCCATCCCCTACACCCCTCCCTGTCTCTGTAACCCCTCCATCCCCTACACCCCTCCCTGTCTCTGTAACCCCTCCCATTCCCTACACCCCTCCCTGTCTCTCTAACCCCTCCATCAACTACACCCCTCCCTGTCTCTGTAGCCCCTCCATCCCCTACACCCCTCCTTGTCTCTGTAACACCATCACCCCCTACACCCCTCCACATATCTGTAACCCCTCCACCCCACACCCTCCCCATTTCTATAACACTTCCCCTCCCCATCTCTGTAACCCCTTCATGCCCTACAGCCCTCCCCATCTCTGGAACCCCTCCATGTCTCTGTAAACCCCTCCATCCCCTACACCCCTCCCTGTCTCTGTAACACCCTCCATCCCCTACACCACTCCCTGTCTCTGTAACACCCTCCATCCCCTACACCGCTCCCTGTCTCTGTAACCCCTCCATCCCCTACACCCCTCGCTGTCTCTGTAACCCCCTCCATCCACTACACCCCTCCCTGTCTCTGTAGACCCCTCCATCCCCTACACCCCTCCCTGTCTCTGTAACCCCTCCATCCCCTACAGCCCTCCCTGTTTCTGTAACACCATCACCCCCTACACCCCTCCACATATCTGTAACCACTCCACCCCACACCCTCCCCATTTCTATAACACTTCCCCTCCCCATCTCTGTAACCCCTTCACGCCCTACAGCCCTCCCCATCTCTGTAACCCCTCCATCCCCTACACCACTCCCTGTCTCTGTAACACCCTCCATCCCCTACACCCCTCCCTGTCTCTGTAACCCCTCCATCCCCTACACCCCTCCCTGTCTCTGAAACCCCCTCCATCTCCTACACCCCTCCCTGTCTCTGTAACACACTCCATCCCCTACACCCCTCCCTGTCTCTGTAACCCCTCCATCCCCTACACCCCTCCCTGTCTCTGTAACCCCTCCATCCCCTACACCCCTCCCTGTCTCTGTAACCCCTCCATCCCCTACACCCCTCCCTGTCTCTGTAACCCCTCCATCCCCTACACCCCTCCCTGTCTCTGTAACCCCCTCCATCCCCTACACCCCTCCCTGTCTCTGTAACCCCTCCATCCCCTACACCCCTCCCTGTCTCTGTAACCCCTCCATCCCCTACACCCCTCCCTGTCTCTGTAACCACCTCCATCCCCTACACCCCTCCCTGTCTCTGTAACCCCTCCATCCCCTACACACCTCCCTGTCTCTGTAACTCCCTCCATCCCCTACACCCCTCCCTGTCTCTGTAACCCCTCCATCCCCTACACCCCTCCCTGTCTCTGTAACCCCTCCATCCCCTACACCCCTCCCTGTCTCTGTAACCCCTCCATCCCCTACACCCCTCCCTGTCTCTGTAACCCCTCCATCCCCTACACCCCTCCCTGTCTCTGTAAACCCCTCCATCCCCTACACCCCTCCCTGTCTCTGTAAATCCTCCATCCCCTACACCCCTCCCTGTCTCTGTAACATCCTCCATCTCCTACACCCCTCCCTGTCTCTGTAACCCCCTCCATCCCCTACACCCCTCCCTGTCTCTGTAACTCCTCCCATTCCCTACACCCCTCCCTGTCTCTGTAACCCCCTCCATCCCCTACACCCCTCCCTGTCTCTGTAACCCCTCCATCCCCTACACCCCTCCCTGTCTCTGTAACCACCTCCATCCCCTACACCCCTCCCTGTCTCTGTAACTCCCCCCATTCCCTTCACCCCTCCCTGTCTCTTTAACCCCTCCATCCCCTGCACCCCTCCCTGTCTCTGTATCCCCTACATCCCCTACACCCCTCCCCATCTCTGTAACCCCTCCATCCCCTACACCCCTCCCTGTCTCTGTAACCCCTTGCATCCCCGACACCACTCCCTGTCTCTGTAACCCCTCCATCCCCTACACCCCTCCCTGTCTCTGTAACAGTTGCTATCCCCTACACCCCTCCCTGTCTCTGTAACCCCCTCCATCCCCTACACCCCTCCCTGTCTCTGTAACCCCCTCCATCCCCTACACCCCTCCCTGTCTCTGTAACCCCCTCCATCCCCTACACCCCTCCCTGTCTCTGTAACCCCTCCATCACCTACACCCCTCCCTGTCTCTGTAACCCCTCCATCCCCTACACCCCTCCCTGTCTCTGTAACCCCTCCATCCCCTACACCCCTCCCTGTCTCTGTAACACCATCACCCCCTACACCCTTCCACATATCTGTAACACCTCCACCCCACATCCTCCCCTTTTCTATAACACTTCCCCTCCCCATCTCTGTGACCCCTCCATCCCCTACACCTCTTCCCATCTCTGTAACCCCTCCATCCCCTACACCCCTCCCTGTCTCTGTAACCCCTCCATCCCCTGCACCCCTCCCTGTCTCTGTAACCCCTCCATCCCCTACACCCCTCCCTGTCTCTGTAACAACCTCCATCCCCTACACCCCTCCCTGTCTCTGTAACCTCATCCATCCCCTACACCCCTCCCTGTCTCTTCAACCCACTCCATCCCCTACACCCCTCCCTGTCTTTGTAACCACCTCCATCCCCTGCACCCCTCCCTGTCTCTGTAACATCCTCCATCCCCTACACCCCTCCCTGTCTCTGTAGCCCCTCCATCCCCTACACCCCTCCCTGTCTCTGTAACCTCATCCGTCCCCTACACCCCTCCCTGTCTCTGTAACCCCTTCAATCCCCTACACCCCTCCCCGTCTCTGTGGCACTTGCTATCCCCTACACCGCTCCCTGTCTCTGTAACCCCCTCCATCCCCTACACCCCTCCCTGTCTCCGTAACCCAATCCATCCCCTGCACACCTCCCTGTCTCTGTAACCGCTCCATCCCCTACACCCCTCCCAGTCTCTGTAACCCTCTCCATCCCCTACACCCCTCCCTGTCTCTGTAACCCTTACATCCCCTACACCCCTCCCCGTCTCTGTAACCCCCTCCATCCCCTACACCCCTCCCTGTCTCTGAAACCCCCTCCATCCCCTACACCCCTCCCTGTCTCTGTAACTCCTCCCATCCCCTACACCCCTCCCTGTCTCTGCACCCCCCTCCATCCCCTACACCCCTCCCTGTCTCTGTAACTCCCCCCATTCCCTTCACCCCTACCTGTCTCTGTAACCCCTTCACGCCCTGCACCTCTCCCTGTCTCTGTATCCCCTCCATCCCCTACACCCCTCCCTGTCTCTGTAACCCCTCCATCCCCTACACCCCTCCCTGTCTCTGTAACCCCTCCATCCCCTACACCCCTCCCTGTCTCTGTAACCCCTTGATCCCCCACACCCCTCCCTGTCTCTGTAACCATTCCATCCCCTACACCCCTCCCCGTCTCTGTAACACTTGCTATCCCCTACACCCCTCCCTGTCTCTGTAACCCCTCCATCCCCTACACTCCTCCCTGTCTCTGTAACCCCCTCCATCCCATACACCCCTCCCTGTCTCTGTAACCCCTCCATCACCTACACCCCTCCCTGTCTCTGTAGCCCCTCCATCCCCTACACCCCCCGTCTCTGTAAAACCATCACCCCCTACACCCCTCCACATATCTGTAAGACCTCCACCCCACACCCTCCCCATTTCTATAACACTTCCCCTCCCCATCTGTGACCCCTCCATCCCCTACACCTCTTCCCATCTCTGTAACCCCTTCATCCCCTACACCCCTCCCTGTCTCTGTAACCCCTCCATCCCCTGCACCCCTCCCTGTCTCTGTAACCCCTCCATCCCCTACAGCCCTCCCTGTCTCTGTAACCACCTCCATCCCCTACACCCCTCCCTGTCTCTGTAACCCCTCCATCCCCTACACCCCTCCCTGTCTCTGTAACCCCTCCATCCCCTACACCCCTCCCTGTCTCTGTAACCATTCCATCCCCTACAACCCTCCCCGTCTCTGTAACACTTGCTATCCCCTACACCCCTCCCTGTCTCTGTAACCCCCTCCATCCCCTACACCCCTCCCTGTCTCTGTAACCCCCTCCATCCCCTACACCCCTCCCTGTCTCTGTAACCCCCTCCATCCCCTACACCCCTCCCTGTCTCTGTAACCCCTCCATCCCCTATACCCCTCCCTGTCTCTGTAACCCCTCCATCCCCTACACCCCTCCCTGTCTCTGTAACCCCTCCATCCCCTACACCCCTCCACATATCTGTAACACCTCCACCCCACACCCTCCCCATTTCTATAACACTTCCCCTCCCCATCTCTGTGACCCCTCCATCCCCTACACCTCTTCCCATCTCTGTAACCCCTCCATCCCCTACACCCCTCCCTGTCTCTGTAACCCCTCCATCCCCTGCACCCCTCCCTGTCTCTGTAACCCCTCCATCCCCTACACCCCTCCCTGTCTCTGTAACCACCTCCATCCCCTACACCCCTCCCTGTCTCTGTAACCTCATCCATCCCCTACACCCCTCCCTGTCTCTGTAACCCCCACCATCCCCTACACCCCTCCCTGTCTTTGTAACCACCTCCATCCCCTGCACCCCTCCCTGTCTCTGTAACTCCTCCATCCCCTACACCCCTCCCTGTCTCTGTAACCCCTCCATCCCCTACACCCCTCCCTGTCTCTGTAACCCCTCCATCCCCTACACCCCTCCCTGTCTCTGTAAACCCTCCATCCCCTACACCCCTCCCTGTCTCTGTAACCCCTCCATCCCCTACACCCCTCCCTGTCTCTGTAACCCCCTCCATCCCCTGCACCCCTCCCTGTCTCTGTAACCCCTCCATCCCCTACACCCCTCCCTGTCTCTGTAACCCCTCCATCCCCTGCACCCCTCCCTGTCTCTGTAACACTCTCCATCCCCTACACCCCTCCCTGTCTCTGTAACCCCCTCCATCCTCTACACCCCTCCCTGTCTCTGTAACCCCCTCCATCCTGTACATCCCTCCATCCCCTACACCCCTCCCTGTCTCTGTAACCCCTCCATCCCCTACACCCCTCCCTGTCTCTGTAAACCCCTCCATCCCCTACACCCCTCCTGTCTCTGTAACCCCTTCCATCCCCTACACCCCTCCCTGTCTCTGTAACAACCTCCATCCCCTACACCCCACCCTGTCTCTGTAACCCACTCCATCCCCTACACCCCTCCCTGTCTCTGTAACCCCTCCATCCCCTACACCCCTCCCTGTCTCTGTAACATCCTCCATCCCCTACACCCCTCCCTGTCTCTGTAACCCCTCCATCCCCTACACCCCTCCCTGTCTCTGTAACCCTTCCATCCCCTACACCCCTCCCTGTCTCTGTAACCCCTCCATCCCCTACACCCCTCCCTGTCTCTGTAACCCCTCCATCCTCTACATCCCTCCATCCCCCACACCCCTCCCTGTCTCTGTAAGCCCTCCATCCCCTACACACCTCCCTGTCTCTGTAAACCCCTCCATCCCCTACACCCCTCCCTGTCTCTGTAACCCCTTCCATCCCCTACACCCCTCCCTGTCTCATATCCTCCATCCCCTACACCACTCACTGTCTCTGTCACCCCTCCATCCCCTACACCTCTCCCTGACTCTGTCACCCCTCCATCCCCTACACCCCTCCCTGTCTCTGTAACCCCTCCATCCCCTACACCCCTCCCTGTCTCTGTAGCCCCTCCATCCCCTACACCCCTCCCTGTCTCTGTAACACCATCACCCCCTACACCCCTCCACGTATCTGTAACCCCTCGACCCCACACCCTCCCCATTTCTATAACACTTCCCCTCCCCATCTCTGTAACCCCTTCATGCCCTACAGCCCTCCCCATCTCTGTAACCCCTCCATCCCCTACACCCCTCCCTGTCTCTGTAACCCCTCCATCCCCTACACCCCTCCCTGTCTCTGTAACCCCCTCCATCCCCTACACACCTCCCTGTCTCTGTAACCCCTCCATCCCCTACACCCCTCCCTGTCTCTGTAACCCCTCCATCCCCTACACCCCTCCCTGTCTCTGTAACCCCTCCATCCCCTACACCCCTCCCTGTCTCTGCAACACCTCCATCCCCTACACCCCTCCCTGTCTCTGTAACCCCTCCATCCCCTACACCCCTCCCTGTCTCTGTAACCCCCTCCATCCCCTACACCCCTCCCTGTCTCTGTAACCCCCTCCATCCCCTACACCCCTCCCTGTCTCTGTAACCCCCTCCATCCCCTACACCCCTCCCTGTCTCTGTAACCCCTCCATCCCCTACACCCCTCCCTGTCTCTGTAACCCCTCCATCCCCTACACCCCTCCCTGTCTCTGTAACAGCACCACCCCCTACACCCCTCCCCATATCTGTAAACCCTCCACCCCAGACCCTCCCCATTTCTATAACACTTCCCCTCCCCATCTCTGTAACCCCTTCACGCCGTACAGCCCTCCCCATCTCTGTAACCCCTCCATCCCCTACACCCCTCCCTGTCTCTGTAACCCCTCCATCCCCTACACTCCTTCCCATCTCTGTAACCCCTCCATCCCCTACACCCCTCCCTGTCTCTGTAAACTCCTCCATCCCCTACACCCCTCCCTGTCTCTTTAACCCCCTCCATCCCCTACACCCCTCCCTGTCTCTGTAACCCCCTCCATCCCCTACACCCCTCCCTGTCTCTGTAACCCCTCCCATTCCTACACCCCTCCCTGTCTCTGTAACCCCCTCCATCCCCTACACCCCTCCCTGTCTCTGTAACCCCTCCATTCCCCACACCCCTCCCTGTCTCTGTAACCCCCTCCATCCCCTGCACCCCTCCCTGTCTCTGTAACCCCTCCATCCCCTACACCCCGTCCCTGTCTCTGTAACCCACTCCATCCCCTACACACCTCCCTGTCTCTGTAACCCCCTCCATCCCCTACACCCCTCCCTGTCTCTGTAACCCCTCCATCCCCTACACCCCTCCCTGTCTCTGTAACATCCTCCATCCCCTACACCCCTCCCTGTCTCTGTAACCCCCTCCATCCCCTACACCCATCCCTGTCTCTGTAACCCCCTCCATCCCCAAACCCCCTCCCTCTCTCTGTAACCCCTCCATCCCCTACACCCCTCCCTGTCTCTGCAACCCCTCCATCCCCTGCACCCCTCCCTGTCTCTGTAACCCCATCCATCCCCTACACCCCTCCCTATATCTGTAAACCCTCCACCCCACACCCTCCCCATTTCTATAACACTTCCCCTCCCCATCTCTGTAACCCCTTCACGCCGTACAGCCCTCCCCATCTCTGGAACCCCTCCATCCCCTACACCACTCACTGTCTTTATGACCCCTCCATCCCCTACACTCCTTCCCGTCTCTGTAACCCCTCCATCCCCTACACCCCTCCCTTGTCTGTAAACGCTTCCATCTCCTACACCCCTCCCTGTCTCTGTAACCCCCTCCATCCCCTACACCCCTCCCTGTCTCTGTAACCCCCTCCATCCCCTGCACCCCTCCCTGTCTCTGTAACTCCTCCATCCCCTACACCCCTCCCTGTCTCTGTAACCCCCTCCATCCCCTGCACCCCTCCCTGTCTCTGTAACCCCCTCCATCCCCTACACCCCTCCCTGTCTCTGTAACACCCTCCATCCCCTACACCCCTCCCTGTCTCTGTAACCCCTCCATCCCCTACACCCCTCCCTGTCTCTGTAACCCCTCCATCCCCTACACCCCTCCCTGTCTCTGTAACTCCCCCCATTCCCTACACCCCTCCCTGTCTCTGTAACCCCCTCCATCCCCTACACCCCTCCCTGTCTCTGTATCACCTCCATCCCCTACACCCCTCCCTGTCTCTGTAACCCCTCCATCCCCTACACCCCTCCCTGTCTCTGTAACCCTCTCCATCCCCTACACCCCTCCCTGTCTCTGTAACCCCTCCATCCCCTACACCCCTCCCTGTCTCTGTAACACCCTCCATCCCCTACACCCCTCCCTGTCTCTGTAACCCCTCCATCCCCTACACCCCTCCCTGTCTCTGTAACCTCCTCCATCCCCTACACCCCTCCCTGTCTCTGTACCCCCTCCATCCCCTACACCCCTCCCTGTCTCTGTAACCCCTCCATCCCCTACACCCCTCCCTGTCTCTGTAACCCCTCCATCCCCTACACCCCTCCCTGTCTCTGTAACACCTGCACCCCTCCCTGTCTCTGTAACCCCCTCCATCCCCTACACCCCTCCCTGTCTCTGTAACCCAATCCATCCCCTACACCCCTCCCTGTCTCTGTAACCCCTCCATCCCCTACACCCCTCCCTGTCTCTGTAACCCTCTCCATCCCCTACACCCCTCCCTGTCTCTGTAACCCCTCCATCCCCTACACCCCTCCCTGTCTCTGTAACCCCCTCCATCCCCTACACCCCTCCCTGTCTCTGTAACCCCCTCCATCCCCTACACCCCTCCCTGTCTCTGTAACCCCTCCCATCCCCTACACCCCTCCCTGTCTCTGTAACCCCTCCATCCCCTACACCCCTCCCTGTCTCTGTAACTCCCCCCATCCCCTACACCCCTCCCTGTCTCTGTAACCCCTCCATCCCCTACACCCCTCCCTGTCTCTGTATCCCCTCCATCCCCTACACTCCTCCCTGTCTCTGTAACCCCTCCATCCCCTACACCCCTCCCTGTCTCTGTAACCCCTCCATCCCCTACACCCCTCCCTGTCTCTGTAACCCCTCCATCCCCTACACCCCTCTGTCTCTGTAACCCCTCCATCCCCTACACCCCTCCCTGTCTCTGTAACCCCTTGACCCCCACACCCCTCCCTGTCTCTGTAACACCCTCCATCCCCTGCACCCCTCCCCGTCTCTGTAACACTTGCTATCCCCTACACCCCTCCCTGTCTCTGTAACCCCCTCCATCCCCTACACCCCTCCCTGTCTCTGTAACCCCCTCCATCCCCTACACCCCTCCCTGTCTCTGTAACCCCTCCATCCCCTACACCCCTCCCTGTCTCTGTAGCCCCTCCATCCCCTACACCCCCCGTCTCTGTAAAACCATCACCCCCTACACCCCTCCACATATCTGTAAGACCTCCACCCCACACCCTCCCCATTTCTATAACACTTCCCCTCCCCATCTGTGACCCCTCCATCCCCTACACCCCTCCCTGTCTCTGTAACCCCTTCATCCCCTACACCCCTCCCTGTCTCTGTAACCCCTCCATCCCCTACACCCCTCCCTGTCTCTGTAACCCCTCCATCCCCTACACCCCTCCCTGTCTCTGTAACCACCTCCATCCCCTACACCCCTCCCTGTCTCTGTAACCCCTCCATCCCCTACACCCCTCCCTGTCTCTGTAACCCCTCCATCCCCTACACCCCTCCCTGTCTCTGTAACACTTGCCATCCCCTACACCCCTCCCTGTCTCTGTAACCCCCTCCATCCCCTACACCCCTCCCTGTCTCTGTAACCCCCTCCATCCCCTACACCCCTCCCTGTCTCTGTAACCCCCTCCATCCCCATACACCCCTCCCTGTCTCTGTAACCCCTCCATCCCCTACACCCCTCCCTGTCTCTGTAACCCCTCCATCCCCTACACCCCTCCCTGTCTCTGTAACACCCTCCATCCCCTACACCCCTCCACATATCTGTAACACCTCCACCCCACACCCTCCCCATTTCTATAACACTTCCCCTCCCCATCTCTGTGACCCCTCCATCCCCTACACTCTTCCCTGTCTCTGTAACCCCTCCATCCCCTACACCCCTCCCTGTCTCTGTAACCCCTCCATCCCCTGCACCCCTCCCTGTCTCTGTAACCCCTCCATCCCCTACACCCCTCCCTTGTCTGTAAACGCTTCCATCTCCTACACCCCTCCCTGTCTCTGTAACCTCCTCCATCCCCTACACCCCTCCCTGTCTCTGTAACCCCCTCCATCCCCTACACCCCTCCCTGTCTCTGTAACCCCTCCATCCCCTACACCCCTCCCTGTCTCTGTAACCCCTCCATTCCCCACACCTCTCCCTGTCTCTGTAACCCCTCCATCCCCTACACCCCTCCCTGTCTCTGTAACCCCTCCATCCCCTACACCCCTCCCTGTCTCTGTAAACCCCTCCATCCCCTACACCCCTCCCTGTCTCTGTAACCCCTCCATCCCCTACACCCCTCCCTGTCTCTGTAACCCCTCCATCCCCTGCACCCCTCCCTGTCTCTGTAAACCCCTCCATCCCCTACACCCCTCCCTGTCTCTGTAACCCCTCCATCCCCTACACCCCTCCCTGTCTCTGTAACACCTGCCATCCCTACACCCCTCCCTGTCTCTGTAACCCCTCCATCCCCTACACCCCTCCCTGTCTCTGTAACCCCTCCATCCTCTACATCCCTCCATCCCCCACACCCCTCCCTGTCTCTGTAACCCCTCCATCCCCTACACCCCTCCCTGTCTCTGTAAACCCCTCCATCCCCTACACCCCTCCCTGTCTCTGTAACCCCTCCATCCCCTACACCCCTCCCTGTCTCTGTAACCCCTCCATCCCCTACACCCCTCCCTGTCTCTGTAACCCACTCCATCCCCTACACCCCTCCCTGTCTCTGTAACCCCTCCATCCCCTACACCCCTCCCTGTCTCTGTAACCCCTCCATCCCCTACACCCCTCCCTGTCTCTGTAACCCCTCCATCCCCTACACCCCTCCCTGTCTCTGTAACCCACTCCATCCCCTACACCCCTCCCTGTCTCTGTAACCCCTCCATCCCCTACACCCCTCCCTGTCTCTGTAACCCCTCCATCCTCTACATCCCTCCATCCCCCACACCCCTCCCTGTCTCTGTAAGCCGTCCACCCCTACACACCTCCATGTCTCTGTAAACCCCTCCATCCCCTACACCCCTCCCTGTCTCTGTAACCCCTCCATCCCCTACACCCCTCCCTGTCTCTGTAACCCCCTCCATCCCCTACACCCCTCCCTGTCTCTGTAACCCCCTCCATCCCCTACACCCCTCCCTGTCTCTGTAACCCCCTCCATCCCCTACACCCCTCCCTGTCTCTGTAACCCCTCCATCCCCTACACCCCTCCCTGTCTCTGTAACCCCTCCATCCCCTACACCCCTCCCTGTCTCTGTAACACCTCCATCCCCTACACCCCTCCACGTATCTGTAACCCCTCCACCCCACACCCTCCCCATTTCTATAACACTTCCCCTCCCCATCTCTGTAACCCCTCCATCCCCTACACCCCTCCCTGTCTCTGTAACCCCTCCATCCCCTACACCCCTCCCTGTCTCTGTAACCCCTTCCATCCCCTACACCCCTCCCTGTCTCTGTAACCCCTCCATCCCCTACACCCCTCCCTGTCTCTGTAACCCCTCCATCCCCTACACCCCTCCCTGTCTCTGTAACCCCTCCATCCCCTACACCCCTCCCTGTCTCTGTAACCCCCTCCATCCCCTACACCCCTCCCTGTCTCTGTAACCCCTCCATCCCCTACACCCCTCCCTGTCTCTGTAACCCCCTCCATCCCCTACACCCCTCCCTGTCTCTGTAACCCCCTCCATCCCCTACACCCCTCCCTGTCTCTGTAACCCCCTCCATCCCCTACACCCCTCCCTGTCTCTGTAACCCCTCCATCCCCTACACCCCTCCCTGTCTCTGTAACCCCTCCATCCCCTACACCCCTCCCTGTCTCTGTAACCCCTCCATCCCCTACACCCCTCCCTGTCTCTGTAACCCCTCCATCCCCCCCCCCCCTCCCTGTCTCTGTAACCCCCTCCATCCCCTACACCCCTCCCTGTCTCTGTAACCCCTCCATCCCCTACACCCCTCCCTGTCTCTGTAACCCCTCCATCCCCTACACCCCTCCCTGTCTCTCTAACCCCTCCATCCCCTACACCCCTCCCTGTCTCTCGAAACTCTCCATCCCCTACACCCCTCCCTGTCTCTGTAACCCCCTCCATCCCCTACACCCCTCCCTGTCTCTGTAACCCCTCCATCCCCTACACCCCTCCCTGTCTCTGTAACACCCTCCATCCCCTACACCCCTCCCTGTCTCTGTAACCCCTCCATCCCCTACACCCCTCCCTGTCTCTGTAACCCCTCCATCCCCTACACCCCTCCCTGTCTCTGTAACCCCTCCATCCCCTACACCCCTCCCTGTCTCTGTAACCCCTCCATCCCCTACACCCCTCCCTGTCTCTGTAACCCCCTCCATCCCCTACACCCCTCCCTGTCTCTGTAACCCCTCCATCCCCTACACCCCTCCCTGTCTCTGTAAACCCCTCCATCCCCTACACCCCTCCCTGTCTCTGTAACCCATCCATCCCCTACACCCCTCCCTGTCTCTGTAACCCCTCCATCCCCTACACCCCTCCCTGTCTCTGTAACCCCTCCATCCCCTACACCCCTCCCTGTCTCTGTAACCCCTCCATCCCCTACACCCCTCCCTGTCTCTGTAACCCCTTCCATCCCCTACACCCCTCCCTGTCTCTGTAACCCCCTCCATCCCCTACACCCCTCCCTGTCTCTGTAACCCCTCCATCCCCTACACCCCTCCCTGTCTCTGTAACCCCTCCCTGTCTCTTTAACCCCTCCATCCCCTGCACCCCTCCCTGTCTCTGTAACCCCTCCATCCCCTACACCCCTCCCTGTCTCTGTAACCCCTTCCATCCCCTACACCCCTCCCTGTCTCTGTAACCCCTCCATCCCCTACACCCCTCCCTGTCTCTGTAACACCCTCCATCCCCTACACCCCTCCCTGTCTCTGTAACCCCTCCATCCCCTACACCCCTCCCTGTCTCTGTAACCCCCTCCATCCCCTACACCCCTCCCTGTCTCTGTAACCCCTCCATCCCCTACACCCCTCCCTGTCTCTGTAACCCCTCCATCCCCTACACCCCTCCCTGTCTCTGTAACCCCTCCATCCCCTACACCCCTCCCTGTCTCTGTAACCCCTCCATCCCCTACACCCCTCCCTGTCTCTGTAACCCCTCCATCCCCTACACCCCTCCCTGTCTCTGTAACCTCCTCCATCCCCTACACCCCTCCCTGTCTCTGTAACCCCTCCATCCCCTACACCCCTCCCTGTCTCTGTAACCCCTCCATCCCCTACACCCCTCCCTGTCTCTGTAACCCCTCCATCCCCTACACCCCTCCCTGTCTCTGTAACCCCTCCATTCCCTACACCCCTCCCTGACTCTGTAACCCCTCCATCCTCTACATCACTCCATCCCCTACACCCCTCCCTGTCTCTGTAACCCCTCCATCCCCTACACCCCTCCCTGTCTCTGTAACCCCTCCATCCCCTACACCCCTCCCTGTCTCTGTAACCCCTCCATCCCCTACACCCCTCCCTGTCTCTGTAACCCCCCCATCCCCTACACCCCTCCCTGTCTCTGTAACCCCCTCCATCCCCTATACCCCTCCATCCCCTACACCCCTCCCTGTCTCTGTAACCCCTCCATCCCCTACACCCCTCCCTGTCTCTGTAACCCCTCCATCCCCTACACACATCCCTGTCTCTGTAACCCTATCATCCCCTACACCCCTCCCTGTCTCTGTAAACCCTCCATCCCCTACACCCCTCCCAGTCTCTGTACCCCCTCCATCCCTTACACCCCTCCCTGTCTCTGTAACCCCTCCATCCCCTACACCCCTCCCTGTCTCTGTAACCCCTCCATCCCCTACACCCCTCCCTGTCTCTGTAACACCCTCCATCCCCTACACCCCTCCCTGTCTCTGTAACCCCCTCCATCCCCTACACCCCTCCCTGTCTCTGTAACCCCTCCATCCCCTACACCCCTCCCTGTCTCTGTAACCCCTCCATCCCCTACACCCCTCCCTGTCTCTGTATCCCCTCCACCCCTACACCCCTCCCTGTCTCTGTAACCCCTCCATCCCCTACACCCCTCCCTGTCTCTGTAACCCCTCCATCCCCTACACCCCTCCCGTCTCTGTAACCCCTCCCATTCCCTACACCCCTCCCTGTCTCTGTAACCCCTCCATCACCTACACCCCTCCCTGTCTCTGTAACCCCTCCATCCCCTACACCCCTCCCTGTCTCTGTAACCCCAACATCCCCTACACCCCTCCCTGTCTCTGTAACCCCTCCACCCCACACCCTCCCCATTTCTATAACACTTCCCCTCCCCATCTCTGTAACCCCTCCATCCCCTACACCCTCCCCATCTCTGGAACCCCTCCATCCCCTACACCCCACCATGTCTCTGTAACCCCTCCATCCCCTACACCCCTCCCTGTCTCTGTAACCCCTCCATCCCCTACACACCCTCCCTGTCTCTGTAACCCCTCCATCCCCTACACCCCTCCCTGTCTCTGTAACCCCTCCATCCCCTGCACCCCTCCCTGTCTCTGTAACCCCCTACATCCCCTACACCCCTCCCTGTCTCTGTAACCCCTCCATCCCCTACACCCCTCCCTGTCTCTGTAACACCTCCATCCCCTACACCCCTCCCTGTCTCTGTAACCCCCTCCATCCCCTACACCCCTCCCTGTCTCTGTAACCCCCTCCATCCCCTACACCCCTCCCTGTCTCTGTAACCCCCTCCATCCCCTACACCCCTCCCTGTCTCTGTAACCCCTCCATCCCCTACACCCCTCCCTGTCTCTGTAACCCCTCCATCCCCTACACCCCTCCCTGTCTCTGTAACCCCTCCATCCCCTACACCCCTCCCTGTCTCTGTAAACCCTCCATCCCCAGACCCTCCCAATTTCTATAACACTTCCCCTCCCCATCTCTGTAACCCCTTCACCCGTACACCCCTCCCCATCTCTGTAACCCCTCCATCCCCTACACCCCTCCCTGTCTCTGTAACCCCTCCATCCCCTACACCCCTCCCTGTCTCTGTAACCCCTCCATCCCCTACACCCCTCCCTGTCTCTGTAAACTCATCCATCCCCTACAGCCCTCCGTCACTTCAACCCCCTCCATCCACTACACCCCTCCCTGTCTCTGTAACCCCCTCCATCCCCTACACCCCTCCCTGTCTCTGTAACCCCTCCATCCCCTACACCCCTCCCTGTCTCTGTAACCCCCTCCATCCCCTACACCCCTCCCTGTCTCTGTAACCCCTCCATCCCCTACACCCCTCCCTGTCTCTGTAAACCCCTCCATCCCCTACACCCCTCCCTGTCTCTGTAACCCCTCCATCCCCTACACCCCTCCCTGTCTCTGTAACCCCTCCATCCCCTGCACCCCTCCCTGTCTCTGTAAACCCCTCCATCCCCTACACCCCTCCCTGTCTCTGTAACCCCTCCATCCCCTACACCCCTCCCTGTCTCTGTAACCCCTCCATCCCCTACACCCCTCCCTGTCTCTGTAACCCCTCCATCCCCTACACCCCTCCCTGTCTCTGTAACCCCTCCATCCCCTACACCCCTCCCTGTCTCTGTAACCCCTCCATCCCCTACACCCCTCCTTGTCTCTGTAACACCCTCCATCCCCTACACCCCTCCCTGTCTCTGTAACCCCTCCATCCCCTACACCCCTCCCTGTCTCTGTAACCCCTCCATCCCCTACACCCCTCCCTGTCTCTGTAACCCCTCCATCCCCTACACCCCTCCCTGTCTCTGTAACCCCTCCATCCCCTACACCCCTCCCTGTCTCTGTAACCCTCCATCCCCTACACCCCTCCCTGTCTCTGTAACCCCTCCATCCCCTACACCCCTCCCTGTCTCTGTAACCCCTTCCATCCCCTACACCCCTCCCTGTCTCTGTAACCCCTCCATCCCCTACACCCCTCCCTGTCTCTGTAACCCCTTCCATCCCCTACACCCCTCCCTGTCTCTGTAAACCCCTCCATCCCCTACACCCCTCCCTGTCTCTGTAACCCCTCCATCCCCTACACCCCTCCCTGTCTCTGTAACCCCTCCATCCCCTACACCCCTCCCTGTCTCTGTAACCCTCCATCCCCTACACCCCTCCCTGTCTCTGTAACCCCCTCATCCCCTACACCCCTCCCTGTCTCTGTAACCCCTCCATCCCCTACACCCCTCCCTGTCTCTGTAACCCACTCCATCCCCTACACCCCTCCCTGTCTCTGTATCACCTCCATCCCCTACACCCCTCCCTGTCTCTGTAACACCATCATTCCCCTGCACCCCTCCCTATCTCTGAAACCCCCTCGATCCCCTACACCCCTCCGTCTCTATAACACTCCATCCCCTACACCCCTGCCTGTCTCAGTAACCCTTCCATCCCCTACAGCCCTCCCTGTCTCTGTAACCCCTCCATCCCCTACACCCCTCCCGTCTCTGTAACACCCTCCATCCCCTACACCCCTCCCTGTCTCTGTAACCCCTCCATCCCCTACACCCCTCCCTGTCTCTGTAACCCCCTCCATCCCCTACACCCCTCCCTGTCTCTGTAACCCCTCCATCCCCTACACCCCTCCCTGTCTCTGTAACCCCTCCATCCCCTACACCCCTCCCTGTCTCTGTAACCCCTCCATCCCCTACACCCCTCCCTGTCTCTGTAACCCCTCCATCCCCTACACCCCTCCCTGTCTCTGTAACCCCTCCATCCCCTACACCCCTCCCTGTCTCTGTAACCTCCTCCATCCCCTACACCCCTCCCTGTCTCTGTAACCCCCTCCATCCCCTACACCCCTCCCTGTCTCTGTAACCCCTCCATCCCCTACACCCCTCCCTATCTCTGTAACCCTTCCACCCCTACACCCCTCCCTGTCTCTGTAACCCCTCCATTCCCTACACCCCTCCCTGTCTCTGTAACCCCTCCATCCCCTACACCCCTCCATCCCCTACACCCCTCCCTGTCTGTGTAACACCTGAATCCTCTGCACCCCTTCCCTGTCTCTGTAACCCCTCCATCCCCTACACCCCTCCCTGTCTCTGTAACCCCTCCATCCCCTACACCCCTCCCTGTCTCCTTAACCCCTCCATCCCCTACACCCCTCCCTGTCTCTGTAACCCCCTCCATCCCCTACACCCCTCCCTGTCTCTGTAACCCCTCCATCCCCTACACCCCTCCCTGTCTCTGTAACCCCTCCATCCCCTACACCCCTCCCTGTCTCTGTAACCCCCTCCATCCCCTACACCCCTCCCTGTCTCTGTAACACTCTCCATCCCCTACACCCCTCCCTGTCTCTGTAAACCCTCCATCCCCTACACCCCTCCCAGTCTCTGTACCCCCTCCATCCCCTACACCCCTCCCTGTCTCTGTAACCCCTCCATCCCCTACACCCCTCCCTGTCTCTGTAACCCCTCCATCCCCTACACCCCTCCCTGTCTCTGTAACACCCTCCATCCCCTACACCCCTCCCTGTCTCTGTAACCCCTCCATCCCCTACACCCCTCCCTGTCTCTGTAACCCCCTCCATCCCCTACACCCCTCCCTGTCTCTGTAACCCCTCCATCCCCTACACCCCTCCCTGTCTCTGTAACCCCTCCATCCCCTACACCCCTCCCTGTCTCTGTATCCCCTCCATCCCCTACACTCCTCCCTGTCTCTGTAACCCCTCCATCCCCTACACCCCTCCCTGTCTCTGTAACCCCTCCATCCCCTACACCCCTCCCTGTCTCTGTAACCCCTCCATCCCCTACATCCCTCCTTGTCTCTGTAACCCCTCCATCCCCTACACCCCTCCCTGTCTCTGTAACCCCTCCATCCCCTACACCCCTCCCTGTCTCTGTAACCCTCTCCATCCCCTACACCCCTCCCTGTCTCTGTAACCCCTCCATCCCCTACACCCCTCCCTGTCTCTGTAACCCACTGCATCCCCTACATCCCTCCATCCCCTACACCCCTCCCTGTCTCTGTAAACCCCTCCATCCCCTACACCCCTCCCTGTCTCTGTAACCCCCTCCATCCCCTACACCCCTCCCTGTCTCTGTAACCCCTCCATCCCCTACACCCCTCCCTGTCTCTGTAACCCCTCCATCCCCTACAACCCACCTGTCTCTGTAACCCCCTCCATCCCCTACACCCCTCCATCCCCAACACCCCTCCCTGTCTCTGTAACCCCTCCATCCCCTACACCCCTCCCTGTCTCTGTAACCCCTCCATCCCCTACACCCCTCCCTGTCTCTGTAACCCCCTCCATCCCCTACACCCCTCCCTGTCTCTGTAACCCCTCCATCCCCTACACCCCTCCCTGTCTCTGTAACCCCTCCATCCCCTACACCCCTCCCTGTCTCTGTAACTCCTCCATCCCCTACACCCCTCCCTGTCTCTGTAACCCCTCCATCCCCTACACCCCTCCCTGTCTCTGTAACCCCTCCATCCCCTACACCCCTCCCTGTCTCTGTAACCCCTCCATCCCCTACACCCCTCCCTGTCTCTGTAACCCCTCCATCCCCTACACCCCTCCCTGTCTCTGTAACCCCTCCATCCCCTACACCCCTCCCTGTCTCTGTAACATCCTCCATCCCCTACACCCCTCCCTGTCTCTGTAACCCCTCCATCCCCTACACCCCTCCCTGTCTCTGTAACCCCTCCATCCCCTACACCCCTCCCTGTCTCTGTAACCCCCTCCATCCCCTACACCCCTCCCTGTCTCTGTAACCCCTCCATCCCCTACACCCCTCCCTGTCTCTGTAACCCCTCCATCCCCTACACCCCTCCCTGTCTCTGTAACCCCTCCATCCCCTACACCCCTCCCTGTCTCTGTAACCCCTCCATCCCCTACACCCCTCCCTGTCTCTTTAACCCCCTCCATCCCCTACACCCCTCCCTGTCTCTGAAACCCCTCCATCCCGTACACCCCTCCACGTCTCTGTAACCTCCTCCATCCCCTACACCGCTCCCTGTATCTGTACCCCCTCCATCCACTACACCCCTCCCTGTCTCTGCAACCCCTCCATCCCCTACACCCATCCCTGTTTCTATAACCCCACCATCCCCTACACCCCTCCCTGTCTCTGTAACCCCTGCCATCCCCTACACCCCTCCCTGTCTCTGTAACCCCTCCATCCCCTACACCCCTCCCTGTCTCTGAAACCCCTCCATCCCCTACACCCCTCCCCGTCTCTGTAACCCCTCCATCCCCTGCACCCCTCCCTGTCTCTGTAACCCCTCCAGCCCCTACAGCCCCGCCCCGGTCTCGGTAACCACCTCCATCCCCTACACCCCTCCCTGTCTCTGTAACACCTGCTATCCCCTACACCCCTCCCCATCTCTGTAACCCCTCCACCCCACACCCTCCCCATTTCTATAACACTTCCCCTACACCCCTCCCTGTCTCTGTAACCCCTCCATCCCCTACACCCCTCCCTGTCTCTGTAACCCCTCCATCCCCTACACCCCTCCCTGTCTCTGTAACCCCTCCATCCCCTACACCCCTCCCTGTCTCTGTAACCCCCTCCATCCCCTACACCCCTCCCTGTCTCTGTAACCCCTCCATCCCCTACACCCCTCCATGTTGCTGTAACCCCTCCATCCCCTACACCCCTCCCTGTCTCTGTCACCCCTCCATCCCCTACACCCCTCCCTGTCTCTGTAACCCCTCCATCCCCTACACCCCTCCCTGTCTCTGTAACCCCTCCATCCCCTACACCCCTCCCTGTCTCTGAAACCCCCTCCATCCTCTACACCCCTCCCTGTCTCTGAAACCCCCTCCATCTCCGTAACTCCTCCATCTCCTACACCCCTCACTGTCTCTGTAGCCCCCTCCATTCCCTACACACCCCCGTCTCTGTAACTCCTCGATCCCCTGCACCCCTCCGTCCTTGTAACCCCCTCCATCCCCAACACCCCTCCCTGTCTCTGTAACACCCTCCATCCCCTACACCCCTCCCTGTCTCTGTAACATCCTCCATCTCCGACACCTCTCCCTGTCTCTGAAACCCCCTCCATCCCCTACACCCCTCCGTCTCTGTAACCCCTCCATCCCCTACACCCCTCCCTGTGTCTGTAACCCCTCCATCCCCTGCACCCCTCCCCATCTCTGTAACACTTGCCATCCCCTACACCCCTCCCTGTCTCTGTAACCCCATCCATCCCCTACACCCCTCCCTGTCTCTGTAACCCCTCCATCACCTACACACCTCCCTGTCTCTGTAACCCCTCCATCCCCTACACCCCTCCCTGTCTCTGTAGACCCCTCCATCCCCTACACCCCTCCCTGTCTCTGTAACCCCTCCATCCCCTACACCCCTCCCTATATCTGTAAACCCTCCACCCCACACCCTCCCCATTTCTATAACACTTCCCCTGCCCATCTCTGTAACCCCTTCACGCCGTACAGCCCTCCCCATCTCTGTAACCCCTCCATCCCCTACACCCCTCCCTGTCTCTGTAACCCCTCCATCCCCTACACCCCTCCCTGTCTCTGTAACCCCTCCATCCCCTACACCCCTCCCTGTCTCTGTAACCCCTCCATCCCCTACACCCCTCCCTGTCTCTGTAACCTCCTCCATCCCCTACACCCCTCCCTGTCTCTGTAACCCCCTCCATCCCCTACACCCCTCCCTGTCTCTGTAACCCCCTCCATCCCCTACACCCCTCCCTGTCTCTGTAACCCCTCCATCCCCTACACCCCTCCCTGTCTCTGTAACCCCCTCCATCCCCTACACCCCTCCCTGTCTCTGTAACCCCTCCATCCCCTACACCCCTCCCTGTCTCTGTAACCCCTCCATCCCCTACACCCCTCCCTGTCTCTGTAACCCCTCCATCCCCTACACCCCTCCCTGTCTCTGTAACCCCTCCATCCCCTACACCCCTCCCTGTCTCTGTAACCCCCTCCATCCCCTACACCCCTCCCTGTCTCTGTAACCCCTCCATCCCCTACACCCCTCCCTGTCTCTGTAACCCCTCCATCCCCTACACACCTCCTTGTCTCTGTAACTCCCTCCATCCCCTACACCCCTCCCTGTCTCTGTCACCCCTCCATCCCCTACACCCCTCCCTGTCTCTGTAACCCCTCCATCCCCTACACCCCTCCCTGTCTCTGTAACCCCTCCATCCCCTACACCCCTCCCTGTCTCTGTAATCCCTCCATCACCTACACCCCTCCCTGTCTCTGTAACCCCTCCATCCCCTGCACCCCTCCCTGTCTCTGTAACCCCCTCCATCCCCTACACCCCTCCCTGTCTCTGTAACCCCTCCATCCCCTACACCCCTCCCTGTCTCTGTAACCCCTCCATCCCCTGCACCCCTCCCTGTCTCTGAAAACCCCTCCATCCCCTACACCCCTCCCTGTCTCTGTAACCCCTCCATCCCCTACACCCCTCCCTGTCTCTGTAACCCCTCCATCCCCTACACCCCTCCCTGTCTCTGTAACCCCTCCATCCCCTACACCCCTCCCTGTCTCTGTAAACCCCTCCATCCCCTACACCCCTCCCTGTCTCTGTAACCCTCCATCCCCTACACCCCTCCCTGTCTCTGTAACCCCTCCATCCCCTACACCCCTCCCTGTTTCTGTAACACCATCATCCCCTGCACCCCTCCCATATCTGTAACCCCTCCACCCCACACCCTCCCCATTTCTATAACACTTCCCCTCCCCATCTCTGTAACCCCTTCACGCCCTACAGCCCTCCCCATCTCTGTAACCCCTCCATCCCCTACACCCCTCCCCGTCTCTGTAACACCCTCCATCCCCTACACCCCTCCCTGTCTCTGTAACCCCTCCATCCCCTACACCCCTCCCTGTCTCTGTAACCCCTCCATCCCCTACACCCCTCCCTGTCTCTGTAACCCCCTCCATCCCCAACACCCCTCCCTATCTCTGTAACCCCTCCATCCCCTACACCCCTCCCAGTCTCTGTAACCCCCTCCATCCCAAACACCCCTCCCTGTCTCTGTAACCCCTCCATCCCCAACACCCCTCCCTGTCTCTGTAACCCCTCCATCCCCTACACCCCTCCCTGTCTCTGTAACCCCTCCATCCCCTACACCCCTCCCTGTCTCTGTAACCCCTCCATCCCCTACACCCCTCCCATCTCTGTAACCCCTCCATCCCCTACACCCCTCCCTGTCTCTGTAACTCCTCCCATCCCCTACACCCCTCCCTGTCTCTGTAACCCCCTCCATCCCCTACACCCTCCCTGTCTCTGTAACCCCTCCATCCCCTACACCCCTCCCTGTCTCTGTAACCACCTCCATCCCCTACACCCCTCCCTGTCTCTGTAACTCCCTCCATTCCCTACACCCCTCCCTGTCTCTGTAACCCCTCCATCCCCGGCACCCCTCCCTATCTCTGAAAACCCCTCCATCCCCTACACCCCTCCCTGTCCCTGTAAACCCCTCCATCCCCTACACCCCTCCCTGTCTCTGTAACCCCTCCATCCCCTACACCCCTCCCTGTCTCTGTAACCCCCTCCATCCCCTACACCCCTCCCTGTCTCTGTAACCCCTCCATCCCCTACACCCCTCCCTGTCTCTGTAACCCCCTCCATCCCCTACACCCCTCCCTGTCTCTGTAACCCCTCCATCCCCTACACCCCTCCCTGTCTCTGTACACCCCTCCATCCCCTACACCCCTCCTGTCTCTGTAACTCCTCCATCCCCTACACCCCTCCCTGTCTCTGTAACCCCTCCATCTCCTACACCCCTCCCGTCTCTGTATCACCTCCATCCCCTACACCCCTCCCTGTCTCTGTAACCCCTCCATCCCCTACACCCCTCCCTGTCTCTGTAAACCCCTCCATCCCCTACACCCCTCCCTGTCTCTGTAACCCCTCCATCCCCTACACCCCTCCCTGTCTCTGTAACCCCTCCATCCCCTACACCCCTCCCTGTCTCTGTAAACCCCTCCATCCCCTACACCCCTCCCTGTCTCTTTAACCCCTCCATCCCCTACACCCCTCCCTGACTCTGTAAGCCCCTCCATCTCTTACACCCCTCGCTGTCTCTGTAACCCTCGACATCCCCTACACCCCTCCCTGTCTCTGTAACCCCTCCATCCCCTACACCCCTCCCTGTCTCTGTAACACCCTCCATCCCCTACACCCCTCCCTGTCTCTGTAACCCCCTCCATCCCCTACACCCCTCCCTGTCTCTGTAACCCCCTCCATCCCCTACACCCCTCCCTGTCTCTGTAACCCCTCCATCCCCTACACCCCTCCCTGTCTCTGTAACCCCTCCATCCCCTACACCCCTCCCTGTCTCTGTAACCCCTCCATCCCCTACACCCCTCCCTGTCTCTGTAACCCCTCCATCCCCTACACCCCTCCCTGTCTCTGTAACCCCTCCATCCCCTACACCCCTCCCTGTCTCTGTAACACCCTCCATCCCCTACACCCCTCCCTGTCTCTGTAACCCCCTCCATCCCCTACACCCCTCCCTGTCTCTGTAACCCCTCCATCCCCTACACCCCTCCCTGTCTCTGTAACCCTCCACCCCCTCACCCCTCCCATATCTCTGTAACCCCTCCATCCCCTACACCCCTCCCTGTCTCTGTAACCCTCCATCCCCTACACCCCTCCCTGTCTCTGTAACCCCTCATCCCCTACACCCCTCCCTGTCTCTGTAACCCCTCCATCCCCTACACCCCTCCCTGTCTCTGTAACCCCTCCATCCCCTACACCCCTCCCGTCTCTGTAACCCCTCCATCCCCTACACCCCTCCCTGTCTCTGTAACCCCTCCATCCCCTACACCCCTCCCTGTCTCTGTAACCCCCTCCATCCCCTACACCCCTCCCTGTCTCTGTAACCCCTCCATCCCCTACACCCCTCCCTGTCTCTGTAACCCCTCCATCCCCTACACCCCTCCCTGTCTCTGTAACCCCTCCATCCCCTACACCCCTCCCTGTCTCTGTAACCCCTCCATCCCCTACACCCCTCCCTGTCTCTGTAACCCCTCCATCCCCTACACCCCTCCCTGTCTCTGTAACCCCTCCATCCCCTACACCCCTCCCATCTCTGTAACCCCTCCATCCCCTACACCCCTCCCTGTCTCTGTAACCCCTCCATCCCCTACACCCCTCCCTGTCTCTGTAACCCCCTCCATCCCCTACACCCTCCCTGTCTCTGTAACCCCTCCATCCCCTACACCCCTCCCTGTCTCTGTAACCACCTCCATCCCCTACACCCCTCCCTGTCTCTGTAACCCCTCCATCCCCTACACCCCTCCCTGTCTCTGTAACCCCTCCATCCCCTACACCCCTCCCTGTCTCTGTAAACCCCTCCATCCCCTACACCCCTCCCTGTCTCTGTAACCCCTCCATCCCCTACACCCCTCCCTGTCTCTGTAACCCCTCCATCCCCTACACCCCTCCCTGTCTCTGTAACCCCTCCATCCCCTACACCCCTCCCTGTCTCTGTAACCCCTCCATCCCCTACACCCCTCCCTGTCTCTGTAACCCCTCCATCCCCTACACCCCTCCCTGTCTCTGTAACCCCTCCATCCCCTACACCCCTCCCTGTCTCTGTAACCCCTCCATCCCCTACACCCCTCCCTGTCTCTGTAACCCCTCCATCCCCTACACCCCTCCCTGTCTCTGTAACCCCCTCCATCCCCTACACCCCTCCCTGTCTCTGTAACCCCCTCCATCCCCTGCACCTCTCCCTGTCTCTGTAACGCCTCCATCCCCAACACCCCTCGCTGTCTCTGTAAACCCCTCCATCCCCTACACCCCTCCCTGTCTCTGTAACCCCTCCATCCCCTACACCCCTCCCTGTCTCTGTAACCCCTCCATCCCCTACACCCCTCCCTGTCTCTGTAACCCCTCCATCCCCTACACCCCTCCCTGTCTCTGTAACCCCTCCATCCCCTACACCCCTCCCTGTCTCTGTAACCCCCTCCATCCCCTACACCCCTCCCTGTCTCTGTAACCCCTCCATCCCCTACACCCCTCCCTGTCTCTGTAACCCCTCCAACCCCTACACCCGTCCCTGTCTCTGTACCCCTCCATCCCCGACACCCCTCCCTGTCTCTGTAACCCCTCCATCCCCGAACACCCCCCCCTGTCTCTGTAACCCCCTCCATCTCCTACACCCCTCCCTGTCTCTGTAACCCCTCCATCCCCTACACTCCCCCCTGTCTCTGTAACCCCTCCATCCCCTACACCCCTCCCTGTCTCTGTAACCCCTCCATCCCCTACACCCCTCCCTGTCTCTGTAACCCCTCCATCCCCTACACCCCTCCCTGTCTCTGTAACCCCTCCATCCCCTACACCCCTCCCTGTCTCTGTAACTCCTCCATCCCCTACACCCCTCCCTGTCTCTGTAACCCCTCCATCCCCTACACCCCTCCCTGTCTCTGTAACCCCTCCATCCCCTACACCCCTCCCTGTCTCTGTAACCCCCTCCATCCCCTACACCCCTCCCTGTCTCTGTAACCCCTCCATCCCCTACACCCCTCCCTGTCTCTGTAACCCCCTCCATCCCCTACACCCCTCCCTGTCTCTGTGACCCCTCCATCCCCTACACCCCTCCCTGTCTCTGTAACACCTCCATCCCCTACACCCCTCCCTGTCTCTGTAACCCCTCCATCCCCTACACCCCTCCCTGTCTCTGTAACCCCCTCCATCCCCTACACCCCTCCCTGTCTCTGTAACCCCTCCATCCCCTACACCCCTCCCTGTCTCTGTAACCCCCTCCATCCCCTACACCCCTCCCTGTCTCTGTAACCCCCTCCATCCCCTACACCCCTCCCTGTCTCTGTAACCCCTCCATCCCCTACACCCCTCCCTGTCTCTGTAACCCCTCCATCCCCTACACCCCTCCCTGTCTCTGTAACCCCTCCATCCCCTACACCCCTCCCTGTCTCATATCCTCCATCCCCTACACCACTCACTGTCTCTGTCACCCCTCCATCCCCTACACCTCTCCCTGACTCTGTAACCCCCTCATCCCCTACACCCCTCCCTGTCTCTGTAACCCCTCCATCCCCTACACCCCTCCCTGTCTCTGTAACCCCCTCCATCCCCTACACCCCTCCCTGTCTCTGTAACCCCTCCATCCCCTACACCCCTCCCTGTCTCTGTAACCCCCTCCATCCCCTACACCCCTCCCTGTCTCTGTATCACCTCCATCCCCTACACCCCTCCCTGTCTCTGTAACCCCTCCATCCCCTACACCCCTCCCTGTCTCTGTAACCCCTCCATCCCCTACACCCCTCCCTGTCTCTGTAACCCCTCCATCCCCTACACCCCTCCCTGTCTCTGTAACCCCTCCATCCCCTACACCCCTCCCTGTCTCTGTAACCCCTCCATCCCCTACACCCCTCCCTGTCTCTTAACCCCCTCCATCCCCACATCCCTCACTGTCTCTGTAACCCCTCCATCCCCTACACCCCTCCCTGTCTCTGTAATCCCCTCCATCCCCTACACCCCTCCCTGTCTCTGTAACCCCTCCATCCCCTACACCCCTCCCTGTCTCTGTAACCCCTCCATCCCCTACACCCCTCCCTGTCTCTGTAACCCCTCCATCCCCTACACCCCTCCCTGTCTCTGTAACACCCTCCATCCCCTACACCCCTCCCTGTCTCTGTAACCCCCTCCATCCCCTACACCCCTCCCTGTCTCTGTAACCCCTCCATCCCATACACCCCTCCCTGTCTCTGTAACCCCCTCCATCCCCTACACCCCTCCCTGTCTCTGTAACCCCTCCATCCCCTACACCCCTCCCTGTCTCTGTAACCCTCCATCCCCTACACCCCTCCCTGTCTCTGTAACCCCTCCATCCCCTACACCCCTCCCTGTCTCTGTAACCCCCTCCATCCCCTACACCCCTCCCTGTCTCTGTAACCCCTCCATCCCCTACACCCCTCCCTGTCTCTGTAACCCCCTCCATCCCCTACACCCCTCCCTGTCTCTGTAACCCCCGACATCCCCTACACCCCTCCCTGTCTCTGTAACCCCTCCATCCCCTACACCCCTCCCTGTCTCTGTAACCCCTCCATCCCCTACACCCCTCCCTGTCTATGGAACCCCTTCCATCCCCAACACACCTCCCTGTCTCATATCCTCCATCCCCTACACCCCTCACTGTCTCTGTCACCCCCTCCATCCCCTACACCCCTCCCTGTCTCTGTAACCCCTCCATCCCCTACACCCCTCCCTGTCTCTGTAACCCCTCCATCCCCTACACCCCTCCCTGTCTCTGTAACCCCCTCCATCCCCTACACCCCTCCCTGTCTCTGTATCCCCTCCATCCCCTACACCCCTCCCTGTCTCTGTAACCCCCTCCATCCCCTACACCCCTCCCTGTCTCTGTAACCCCTCCATCCCCTACACCCCTCCCTGTCTCTGTAACCCCTCCATCCCCTACACCCCTCCCTGTCTCTGTAACCCCTCCATCCCCTACACCCCTCCCTGTCTCTGTAACCCCTCCATCCCCTACACCCCTCCCTGTCTCTGTAACCCCTCCATCCCCTACACCCCTCCCTGTCTCTGTAACCCCTCCATCCCCTACACCCCTCCCTGTCTCTGTAACCCCCTCCATCCCCTACACCCCTCCCTGTCTCTGTAACCCCTCCATCCCCTACACCCCTCCCTGTCTCTGTAACCCCTCCATCCCCTACACCCCTCCCTGTCTCTGTAACCCCTCCATCCCCTACACCCCTCCCTGTCTCTGTAACCCCCTCCATCCCCTACACCCCTCCCTGTCTCTGTAACCCCTCCATCCCCTACACCCCTCCCTGTCTCTGTAACCCCTCCATCCCCTACACCCCTCCCTGTCTCTGTAACCCCTCCATCCCCTACACCCCTCCCTGTCTCTGTAACCCCTCCATCCCCTACACCCCTCCCTGTCTCTGTAACCCCCTCCATCCCCTACACCCCTCCCTGTCTCTGTAACCCCTCCATCCCCTACACCCCTCCCTGTCTCTGTAACCCCTCCATCCCCTACACCCCTCCCTGTCTCTGTAACCCCTCCATCCCCTACACCCCTCCCTGTCTCTGTAACCCCTCCATCCCCTACACCCCTCCCTGTCTCTGTAACCCCTCCATCCCCTACACCCCTCCCTGTCTCTGTAACCCCTCCATCCCCTACACCCCTCCCTGTCTCTGTAACCCCTCCATCCCCTACACCCCTCCCTGTCTCTGTAACCCCCTCCATCCCCTACACCCCTCCATGTCTCTGTAACCCCTCCATCACCTACACCCCTCCCTGTCTCTTTAACCCCTCCATCCCCTACACCCCTCCCTGTCTCTGTAAACCCCTCCTTCCCCTACATCCCTCACTGTCTCTGTCACCCCTCCATCCCCAACATCCCTCCCTGTCTCTGTAATCCCCTCCATCCTCTACACCCCTCACTGTCACTGTAACCCCTCCATCCCCTACACCCCTCCCTGTCTCTGTAACCCCCTGCATCCCCTACACCCCTCCCTGTCTCTGTAACCCCTCCATCACCTACACCCCTCCCTGTCTCTGTAACCCCTCCATCCCCTACACCCCTCCCTGTCTTTGTAACCCCTCCATCCCCTACACCCCTCCCTGTCACTGTAACACCCTCCATCCCCTACACCCCTCCCTGTCTCTGTAACCCCCTCCATCCCCTACACCCTCCCTGTCTCTGTAACCCCTCCATCCCATACACCCCTTACTGCCTCTGTAACCCCCTCCATCCCCTACACCCCTCCCTGTCTCTGTAACCCCTCCATCCCCTACACCCCTCCCTGTCTCTGTAACCCCTCCATCCCCTACACCCCTCCCTGTCTCTGTAACCCCTCCATCCCCTACACCCCTCCCTGTCTCTGTAACCCCTCCATCCCCTGCACCCCTCCCTGTCTCTGTAACCCCCTCCATCCCCTACACCCCTCCCTGTTCTGTATCCCTCCATCCCCTACACCCCTCCCTGTCTCTGTAACCCCCTCCATCCCCTACACCCCTCCCTGTCTCTGTAACCCCTCCATCCCCTACACCCCTCCCTGTCTCTGTAACCCCTCCATCCCCTACACCCCTCCCTGTCTCTGTAACCCCTCCATCCCCTACACCCCTCCCTGTCTCTGTAACCCCTCCATCCCCTACACCCCTCCCTGTCTCTGTAACCCCTCCATCCCCTACACCCCTCCCTGTCTCTGTAACCCCTCCATCCCCTACACCCCTCCCTGTCTCTGTAACCCCCTCCATCCCCTACACCCCTCCCTGTCTCTGTAACCCCTCCATCCCCTACACCCCTCCCTGTCTCTGTAACCCCTCCATCCCCTACACCCCTCCCTGTCTCTGTAACCCCTCCATCCCCTACACCCCTCCCTGTCTCTGTAACCCCCTCCATCCCCTACACCCCTCCCTGTCTCTGTAACCCCTCCATCCCCTACACCCCTCCCTGTCTCTGTAACCCCTCCATCCCCTACACCCCTCCCTGTCTCTGTAACCCCTCCATCCCCTACACCCCTCCCTGTCTCTGTAACCCCTCCATCCCCTACACCCCTCCCTGTCTCTGTAACCCCCTCCATCCCCTACACCCCTCCCTGTCTCTGTAACCCCTCCATCCCCTACACCCCTCCCTGTCTCTGTAACCCCTCCATCCCCTACACCCCTCCCTGTCTCTGTAACCCCCTCCATCCCCTACACCCCTCCCTGTCTCTGTAACCCCTCCATCCCCTACACCCCTCCCTGTCTCTGTAACACCTCCATCCCCTACACCCCTCCCTGTCTCTGTAATCCCCTCCATCCCCTACACCCCTCCCTGTCTCTGTAACCCCTCCATCCCCTACACCCCTCCCTGTCTCTGTAACCCCCTCCATCCCCTACACCCCTCCCTGTCTCTGTAACCCCTCCATCCCCTACACCCCTCCCTGTCTCTGTAACCCCCTCCATCCCCTACACCCCTCCCTGTCTCTGTAACCCCTCCATCCCCTACACCCCTCCCTGTCTCTGTAACCCCTCCATCCCCTACACCCCTCCCTGTCTCTGTAACCCCTCCATCCCCTACACCCCTCCCTGTCTCTGTAATCCCTCCATCCCCTACACCCCTCCCTGTCTCTGTAACCCCTCCATCCCCTACACCCCTCCCTGTCTCTGTAACCCCTCCATCCCCTACACCCCTCCCTGTCTCTGTAACCCCCTCCATCCCCTACACCCCTCCCTGTCTCTGTAACCCCTCCATCCCCTACACCCCTCCCTGTCTCTGTAACCCCTCCATCCCCTACACCCCTCCCTGTCTCTGTAACCCCTCCATCCCCTACACCCCTCCCTGTCTCTGTAACCCCCTCCATCCCCTACACCCCTCCCTGTCTCATTCCTCCATCCCCTACACCCCTCCCTGTCTCTGTAACCCCTCCATCCCCTACACCCCTCCCTGTCTCTGTAACCCCTCCATCCCCTACACCCCTCCCTGTCTCTGTAACCCCTCCATCCCCTACACCCCTCCCTGTCTCTGTAACCCCCTCCATCCCCTACACCCCTCCCTGTCTCTGTATCCCCTCCATCCCCTACACCCCTCCCTGTCTCTGTAACCCCTCCATCCCCTACACCCCTCCCTGTCTCTGTAACCCCTCCATCCCCGACACCCCTCCCTGTCTCTAGTAGCCACTCCATCCCCTACACCCCTCCCCGTCTCTGTAACACCCTCCATCCCCTACACCCCTCCCTGTCTCTGTAACCCCTCCATCCCCTACACCCCTCCCTGTCTCTGTAACCCCTCCATCCCCTACACCCCTCCCTGTCTCTGTAACCCCTCCATCCCCTACACCCCTCCCTGTCTCTGTAACCCCTCCATCCCCTACACCCCTCCCTGTCTCTGTAACCCCTCCATCCCCTACACCCCTCCCTGTCTCTGTAACCCCCTCCATCCCCTACACCCCTCCCTGTCTCTGTAACCCCTCCATCCCCTACACCCCTCCCTGTCTCTGTAACCCCCTCCATCCCCTACACCCCTCCCTGTCTCTGTAACCCCCTCCATCCCCTACACCCCTCCCTGTCTCTGTAACTCCCTCCATTCCCTACACCCCTCCCTGTCTCTGTAATCCCCTCCATCCCCTACACCCCTCCCCATCTCTGTAACCCCTCCATCCCCTACACCCCTCCCTGTCTCTGTAACCCCCTCCATCACCTACACCCCTCCCTGTCTATGTAACATCCTACATCCCCTACACCCCTCCCTGTCTCTGTAACTCCTCCATCCCCTACACCCCACCCTGTCTCTGTAACCCCTCCATCCCCTACACCCCTCCCTGTCTCTGTATCACCTCCATCCCCTACACCCCTTCCTGTCTCTGTAACCCCCTCCATCCCCTACACCCCTCCCTGTCTCTGTATCACCTCCATCCCCTACACCCCTCCCTGTCTCTGTAAACCCTCCATCCCCTACACCCCTCCTAGTCTCTGTAACCCCTCCATCCCCTACACCCCTCCCTGTCTCTGTAAACCCTCCATCCCCTACACCCCTCCCTGTCTCTGTAACACCCTCCATCCCCTACACCCCTCCCTGTCTCTGTAACCCCTCCATCCCCTACACCCCTCCCTGTCTCTGTAACCCCCTCCATCCCCTACACCCCTCCCTGTCTCTGTAACCCCTCCATCCCCTACACCCCTCCCTGTCTCTGTAACACCCTCCATCCCCTACACCACTCCCTGTCTCTGTAACCCCACCATCCCCAACACCCCTCCCTGTCTCTGTAACATCTCCATCCCCTACACCCCTCCCTGTCTCTGTAACCCCCCTAAATCCCCTACACCCCTCCCTGTCTCTGTAACCCCTCCATCCCCTACACCCCTCCGTCTCTGTAACAGCCTCCATCTCCGACACCCCTCCCTGTCTCTGTAACCCCATCCATCCCCTACAGCCCTCCCTGTCTCTGTAACCCCTCCAGCCCCTGGAACCCTCCTTGTCTCTGTAACACCCTCCATACCCTGCACCCGTCCCTGTCTCCGTTACCCCTCAATCCCCTGCACCCCTCCCTCTCTCTGTAACCCCCGCATCCCCTGCACCCCTCCATCTCTGTAACCCTTCCATCCCATACACCCCTCCCTGTCTCTGTACCCCCTCCATCCACTCCACCCCTCCCTGTCTCTGTAACCCCTCCATCCCCTACACCCCTCCCTGTCTCTATAACCCCACCATCCCCGACACCCCTCCCCATCTCTGTAACACTTGCTATCCCCTACACCCCTCCCTGTCTCTGTAACCCCCTCCATCACCTACACCCACCCTGTCTATGTAACATCCTCCATCCCCTCCACCCCTCCCTGTCTCTGTAACCCTCTCCATCCACTACAGCCCTCCCTGTCTCTGTAACCCCTCCATCCCCTACACCCCTCCCTGTCTCTAGTAACCCCTCCATCCCCTACACCCCTCCCTGTCTCTGTAACACCCTCCATCCCCTACACCCCTCCCTGTCTCTGTAACCCCTCCATCCCCTACACCCCTCCCTGTCTCTGTAACCCCCTCCATCCCCTACACCCCTCCCTGTCTCTGTAACCCCTCCATCCCCTACACCCCTCCCTGTCTCTGTAACCCCCTCCATCCCCTACACCCCTCCCTGTCTCTGTAACCCCCTCCATCCCCTACACCCCTCCCTGTCTCTGTAACCCCCTCCATCCCCTACACCCCTCCCTGTCTCTGTAACCCCTCCATCCCCTACACCCCTCCCTGTCTCTGTATCCTCCATCCCCTACACCACTCACTGTCTCTGTCACCCCTCCATCCCCTACACCCCTCCCTGTCTCTGTAACACCCTCCATCCCCTAGACCCGTTCCTGTCTCTTTAACCCCCTCCATGCCCTACACCCCTCCCTGTCTCTGTATCACCTCCATCCCCTACACCCCTCCCTGTCTCTGTAACCCCCTCCATCCCCTACACCCCTCCCTGTCTCTGTATCACCTCCATCCCCTACACCCCTCCCTGTCTCTGTAACCCCTCCATCCCCTACACCCCTCCCTGTCTCTGTAACCTCTCCATCCCCTACACCCCTCGCTGTCTCTGTAATCCCTCCATCCCCTGCATCCCTGTTTCTGTAACCCCTCCATGCCCTACACCCCTCCCTCTCTCTGTAACCCCACCATCCCCGACACCCCTCCCTGTCTCTGTAACCCCCTCCATCCCCACACCCCTCCGTGTCTTTGTAACTCCCCCCATTCCCTACACCCCTCCCTGTCTCTGTAATCCCCTCCATCCCCTACACCCCTCCCTGTCTCTGTATCACCTCCATCCCCTACACCCCTCCCTGTATCTGTACCCTCTCCATCCACTACACCCCTCCCTGTCTCTGTAACCCCTCCATCCCCGACACCCATCCCTGTTTCTATAAACCCACCATCCCCTACACCCCTCCCTGTCTCTGTAACACCCTCCATCCCCTACACCCCTCCCTGTCTCTGTAACCCCTCCATCCCCTACACCCCTCCCTGTCTCTGTAACCCCCTCCATCCCCTACACCCCTCCCTGTCTCTGTAACCCCTTCCATCCCTACACCCCTCCCTGTCTTTGTAACACCCTCCATCCCCTACACCACTCCCTGTCTCTGTAACCCCTAAATCCCCTACACCCCTCCCTGTCTCTGTAACCCCTCCATCCCCTACACCCCTCCGTCTCTGTAACAGCCTCCATCTCCTACACCCCTCCCTGTCTCTGTAACCCCATCCATCCCCTACAGCCCTCCCTGTCTCTGTAACCCCTCCATCCCCTACACCCCTCCCTGTCTCTGTAACACCCTCCATCCCCTACACCCCTCCCTGTCTCTGTAACCCCTCCATCCCCTACACCCCTCCCTGTCTCTGTAACCCCTCCATCCCCTGCACCCCTCCCTGTCTCTGTAACCCTCTACATCCCCTACACCCCTCCCTGTCTCTGTACCCCCTCCATCCCCTACACCCCTCCCTGTCTCTGTAACCCCTCCATCCCCTACACCCCTCCCTGTCTCTATAACCCCTCCATCCCCGACACCCCTCCCTGTCTCTGTAACACTTGCTATCCCCTACACCCCTCCCTGTCTCTGTAACCCCCTCCATCACCTACACCCCTCCCTGTCTATGTAACATCCTACATCCCCTACACCCCTCCCTGTCTCTGTACCCCTCCATCCACTACACCCCTCCCTGTCTCTGTAACCCCTCCATCCCCTACACCCCTCCCTGTCTTTGTAACCCCTCCATCCCCTACACCCCTCCCAGTCTCTGTAACACCCTCCATCCCCTACACCCCTCCCTGTCTCTGTAACCCCTCCATCCCCTACACCCCTCCCTGTCTCTGTCATATCCTCCATCCCCTACACCCCTCCCTGTCTCTGTAACCCCTCCATCCCCTACACCCCTCCCTGTCTCTGTAACCCCTCCATCCCCAACACCCCTCCCTGTCTCTGTAACCCTCTCCATCCCTACACCCCTCCCTGTCTCTGTAACCCCTCCATCCCCTACACCCCTCCCTGTCTCTGAAACCCCCTCCATCCCCTACACCCCTCCCTGTCTCTGTATCACCTCCATCCCCTACACCCCTCCCTGTCTCTGTAACCCCTAAATCCCCTACACCCCTCCCTGTCTCTGTAACCTCTCCATCCCCTACACCCCTCGCTGTCTCTGTAATCCCTCCATCCTCTGCATCCCTGTTTCTGTAACCCCTCCATCCCCTACACCCCTCCCTGTGTCTGTAACCACTCCCATCCCCTACACCCCTCCCTGTCTCTGTAACCCCCTCCATCCCCTACACCCCTCCCTGTCTCTGTAACCCCTCCATCCCCTACACCCCTCCCTGTCTCTGTAACCCCTCCATCCCCTACACCCCTCCCTGTCTCTGTATCCCCTCCATCCCCTACACCCCTCCCTGTCTCTGTACCCCCTCCATCCCCTACACCCCTCCCTGTCTCTGTAACCCCTCCATCCCCTACACCCCTCCCTGTCTCTGTAAACCCTCCATCCCCTACACCCCTCCCTGTCTCTGTAACACCCTCCATCCCCTACACCCCTCCCTGTCTCTGTAACCCCTCCATCCCCTACACCCCTCCCTGTCTCTGTAACCCCCTCCATCCCCTACACCCCTCCCTGTCTCTGTAACCCCTCCATCCCCTACACCCCTCCCTGTCTCTGTAACACCCTCCATCCCCTACACCCCTCCCTGTCTCTGTAACCCCTCCATCCCCTACACCCCTCCCTGTCTCTGTAACCCCTCCATCCCCTACACCCCTCCCTGTCTCTGTAACCCCTCCATCCCCTACACCCCTCCCTGTCTCTGTAACCCCATCCATCCCCTACAGCCCTCCCTGTCTCTGTAACCCCTCCATCCCCTACACCCCTCCCTGTCTCTGTAACACCCTCCATCCCCTACACCCCTCCCTGTCTCTGTAACCCCTCCATCCCCTGCACCCCTCCCTGTCTCTGTAACCCCTCCATCCCCTGCACCCCTCCCTGTCTCTGTATCCCCTACATCCCCTACACTCCTCCCTGTCTCTGTAACCCCTCCATCCCCTACACCCCTCCCTGTCTCTGTAACCCCTCCATCCCCTACACCCCTCCCTGTCTCTGTAACCCCTCCATCCCCTACACCCCTCCCTGTCTCTGTAACCCCTCCATCCCCTACACCCCTCCCTGTCTCTGTAACCCCTTCCATCCCCTACACCCCTCCCTGTCTCATATCCTCCATCCCCTACACCCCTCCCTGTCTCTGTAACCCCTCCATCCCCTACACCCCTCCCTGTCTCTGTAACCCCTCCATCCCCTACACCCCTCCCTGTCTCTGTAACCCCTCCATCCCCTACACCCCTCCCCGTCTCTGTAACACCCTCCATCCCCTACACCCCTCCCTGTCTCTGTAACCCCTCCATCCCCTACACCCCTCCCTGTCTCTGTAACCCCCTCCATCCCCTACACCCCTCCCTGTCTCTGTAACCCCTCCATCCCCTACACCCCTCCCTGTCTCTGTATCCCCTACATCCCCTACACTCCTCCCTGTCTCTGTAATCCCTCCATCACCTACACCCCTCCCTGTCTCTGTAACCCCTCCATCCCCTACACCCCTCCCTGTCTCTGTAAACCCTCCATCCCCTACACCCCTCCCTGTCTCTGTAACCTTTTCCATCCCCTACACCCCTCCCTGTCTCTGTAACCCTCTCCATCCCCTACACCCCTCCCTGTCTCTGTAACCCCCTCCATCCCCTACACCCCTCCCTGTCTCTGTAACCCCTCCATCCCCTACACCCCTCCCTGTCTCTGTAACACCCTCCATCCCCTACACCCCTCCCTGTCTCTGTAACCCCTCCATCCCCTACACCCCTCCCTGTCTCTGTAACCCCTCCATCCCCTACACCCCTCCCTGTCTCTGTAACAGCCTCCATCCCCTACACCCCTCCCTGTCTCTGTAACCCCATCCATCCCCTACACCCCTCCCTGTCTCTGTAACCCCTCCATCCCCTACACCCCTCCCTGTCTCTGTAACACCCTCCATCCCCTACACCCCTCCCTGTCTCTGTAACCCCTCCATCCCCTACACCCCTCCCTGTCTCTGTAACCCCTCCATCCCCTGCACCCCTCCCTGTCTCTGTAACCCCTCCATCCCCATACACCCCTCCCTGTCTCTGTACCCCCTCCATCCCCTACACCCCTCCCTGTCTCTGTAACCCCTCCATCCCCTACACCCCTCCCTGTCTCTGTAACCCCTCCATCCCCTACACCCCTCCCTGTCTCTGTAACCCCTCCATCCCCTACACCCCTCCCTGTCTCTGTAACCCCCTCCATCCCCTACAACCCTCCCTGTCTCTGTAACATCCTCCATCCCCTACACCCCTCCCTGTCTCTGTAACCCACTCCATCCCCTACACCCCTCCCTGTCTCTGTAACCCCTCCATCCCCTACACCCCTCCCTGTCTCTGTAACCCCTTCCATCCCCTACACCCCTCCCTGTCTCTGTAACACCCTCCATCCCCTACACCCCTCCCTGTCTCTGTAACCCCTCCATCCCCTACACCCCTCCCTGTCTCTGTAACCCCCTCCATCCCCTACACCCCTCCCTGTCTCTGTCACCCCTTCCATCCCCTACACCCCTCCCTGTGTCTGTAACCGCTTCCATCTCCTACACCCCTCCCTGTCTCTGTAACCCCCTCCATCCCCTACACCCCTCCCTGTCTCTGTAAACCCCTCCATCCCCTACACCCCTCCCTGTCTCTGTAACATCCTCCATCCCCTACACCCCTCCCTGTCTCTGTAACTCCTCCATCCCCTACACCCCTCCCTGTCTCTGTAACACCCTCCATCCCCTACACCCCTCCCTGTCTCTTGTAACCCCCTCCATCCCCTACACCCCTCCCTGTCTCTGTATCACCTCCATCCCCTACACCCCTCCCTGTCTCTGTAACCCCCTCCATCCCCTACACCCCTCCCTGTCTCTGTATCACCTCCATCCCCTACACCCCTCCCTGTCTCTTTAACCCCTCCATCCCCTGCACCCCTCCCTGTCTCTGTAATCCCCTACATCCCCTACACTCCTCCCTGTCTCTGTAATCCCTCCATCCCCTACACCCCTCCCTGTCTCTGTAACCCCTCCATCCCCTACACCCCTCCCTGTCTCTGTAACCCCCTCCATCCCCTACACCCCTCCCTGTCTCTGTAACCCCCTCCATCCCCTACACCCCTCCTTGTCTCTGTAACTCCCTCCATCCCCTACACCCCTCCCTGTCTCTGTAACCCCCTCCATCCCCTACACCCCTCCCTCTCTGTAATATCCTCCATCCCCTACACCCCTCCCTGTCTCTGTAACCCCTCCATCCCCTACACCCCTCCCTGTCTCTGTAACCCCTCCATCCCCTACACCCCTCCCTGTCTCTGTAACACTCTCCAACCCCTACACCCGTCCCTGTCTCTGTAACCCCCTCCATCCCCTACACCCCTCCCTGTCTCTGTATCACCTCCATCCCCTACACCCCTCCCTGTCTCTGTACCCTCTCCATCCCCTACACCCCTCCCTGTCTCTGTAACCCCTCCATCCCCTACACCCCTCCCTGTCTCTGTAACCCCTCCATCCCCTACACCCCTCCCTGTCTCTGTGACCCTTTCCATCCCCTACACCCCTCCCTGTCTCTGTAACCCTCTCCATCCCCTACACCCCTCCCTGTCTCTGTAATCCCTCCATCCCCTACACCCCTCCCTGTCTCTGTAACCCCTCCATCCCCTACACCCCTCCCTGTCTCTGTAACCCCTCCATCCCCTACACCCCTCCCTGTCTCTGTAACCCTCTCCATCCCCTACACCCCTCCCTGTCTCTGTAACCCCCTCCATCCCCTACACCCCTCCCTGTCTCTGTAACCCCTTCCATCCCCTACACCCCTCCCTGTCTCTGTAACCCTACCATCCCCGACACCCCTCCCTGTCTCTATAACCCCCTCCATCCCCTACACCCCTCCCTGTCTCTGTAACTCCCCCCATTCCCTACACCCCTCCCTGTCTCTGTAATCCCTTCCATCCCCTACACCCCTCCCCATCTCTGTAACACTTGCTATCCCCTACACCCCTCCCTGTCTCTGTAACCCCCTCCATCCCCTACACCCCTCCCTGTCTCTGTAACATCCTACATCCCCTACACCCCTCCCTGTCTCTGTAACTCCTCCATCCCCTGCACCCCACCCTGTCTCTGTAACCCCTCCATCCCCTACACCCCTCCCTGTCTCTGTAACACCCTCCATCCCCTAGACCCGTTCCTGTCTCCTTAACCCCCTCCATCCCCTACACCCCTCCCTGTCTCTGTATCACCTCCATCCCCTACACCCCTCCCTGTATCTGTACCCTCTCCATCCACTACACCCCTCCCTGTCTCTGTAACCCCTCCATCCCCGACACCCATCCCTGTTTCTATAACCCCACCATCCCCTACAACCCTCCTCGTCTCTGTAACACTTTCTATCCCCTACACCGCTCCCTGTCTCTGTAACCCTCTCCATCCCCTACACCCCTCCCTGTCTCTGTAACCCCCTCCATCCCCTACACCCCACCCTGTCTCTGTAACCCCCTTCCATCCCTACACCCCTCCCTGTCTCTGTAACACCCTCCATCCCCTACACCCCTCCCTGTCTCTGTAACCCCACCATCCCCTACACCCCTCCCTGTCTCTGTATCACCTCCATCCCCTACACCCCTCCCTGTCTCTGTAACCCCTAAATCCGCTACACCCCTCCCTGTCTCTGTAACCTCTCCATCCCCTACACCCCTCCCTGTCTCTGTAACCCCTAAATCCCCTACACCCCTCCCTGTCTCTGTAACCCCTCCATCCCCTACACCCCTCCGTCTCTGTAACAGCCTCCATCTCCTACACCCCTCCCTGTCTCTGTAACCCCATCCATCCCCTACAGCCCTCCCTGTCTCTGTAACCCCTCCATCCCCTGGAACCCTCCTTGTCTCTGTAACACCCTCCATACCCTGCACCCGTCCCTGTCTCCGTTACCCCTCAATCCCCTGCACCCCTCCCTCTCTCTGTAACCCCCGCATCCCCTGCACCCCTCCATCTCTGTAACCCTTCCATCCCATACACCCCTCCCTGTATCTGTACCCCCTCCATCCCCTGGAACCCTCCTTGTCTCTGTAACACCCTCCATCCCCTGCACCCGTCCCTGTCTCCGTTACCCCTCAATCCCCTGCACCCCTCCCTCTCTCTGTAACCCCCGCATCCCCTGCACCCCTCCATCTCTGTAACCCTTCCATCCCATACACCCCTCCCTGTATCTGTACCCCCTCCATCCACTCCACCCCTCCCTGTCTCTGTAACCCCTCCATCCCCTACACCCCTCCCTGTTTCTATAACCCCACCATCCCCGACACCCCTCCCCATCTCTGTAACACTCGCTATCCCCTACACCCCTCCCTGTCTCTGTAATCCCCTCCATCACCTACACCCCTCCCTGTCTATGTAACATCCTACATCCCCTACACCCCTCCCTGTATCTGTACCCTCTCCATCCACTGCACCCCTCCCTGTCTCTGCAACCCCTCCATCCCCGACACCCATCCCTGTTTCTATAACCCCACCATACCCTACACCCATCCCTGTCTCTGTAACCCCCACCATCCCCTACACCCCTCCCTGTCTCTGTAACCCCCTCCATCCCCTACACCCCACCCTGTCTCTGTAACCCCTTCCATCCCCTACACCCCTCCCTGTCTCTGTAACACCCTCCATCCCCTACACCGCTCCCTGTCTCTGTAACCCCACCATCCCCGACACCCCTCCCTGTCTCTGTAACCCCCTCCATCCCCACACCCCTCCCTGTCTCTGTAACTCCCCCCATTCCCTACACCCCTTCCAGTCTCTGTAATCCCTTCCATCCCCTACATCCCTCCCCATCTCTGTAACAGTTGCTATCCCCTACACCCCTCCCTGTCTCTGTAACCCCCTCTATCCCCTACACCCCTCCCTGTCTCTGTAACTCCTCCATCCCCTACACCCCTCCCTGTCTCTGTAACACCCTCCATCCCCCAGACCCGTTCCTGTCTCTTTAACCCCCTCCATGCCCTACACCCCTCCCTGTCTCTGTATCACCTCCATCCCCTACACCCCTCCCTGTCTCTGTAACCCCCTCCATCCCCTACACCCCTCCCTGTCTCTGTATCACCTCCATCCCCTACACCCCTCCCTGTCTCTGTAACCCCTAAATCCCCTACACCCCTCCCTGTCTCTGTAACCTCTCCATCCCCTACACCCCTCCCTGTCTCTGTAACCCCCTCCATCCCCTACACCCCTCCCTGTCTCTGTAACCCCCTCCATCCCCTACACCCCCCACTGTCTCTGTAACCCCTTCCATCCCCACACCCCTCCCTGCCTCTGTAACCCCTCCAGGTGACATTTAAACTAGAATGGTTGGGGGGTGGGAATCAAATTAAAGCGGCTGGGTGTGAGGAGGTTAGTTCACAACAGAGGGATGGGAACCAGTGCAGAGAGACAGAGGGGTGTAAAGTGAGCGTAGAAGCAAAAAGTACAAAGGGGAAAAGTAAAAGTGGCAGGCCGACAAATCCAGGGCAAGCATTGAAAAGGGCTAAGAGAGTTGTAAAAGAGCGCCTGAAGGCTTTATGTGTTAATGCAAGGAGCATTCGTAATAAGGTGGATGAATTGAAAGTGCAGATTGTTATTAATGATTATGATATAGTTGGGATCACAGAGACATGGCTCCAGGGTGACCAGGGATGGGAGCTCAACGTTCAGGGATATTCAATATTCAGGAGGGATAGACACGAAGGAAGGGGAGGTGGGGTGGCGTTGCTGGTTAAAAAAGAGATTAACGCAATAGAAAGGAAGGACATAAGCCGGGAAGATGTGGAATCGATATGGGTAGAGCTGCGTAACACTAAGGGGCAGAAGACGCTGGTGGGAGTTGTGTACAGGCCACCTAACAGTAGTAGTGAGGTCGGAGATGGTATTAAACAGGAAATTAGAAACGTGTGCAATAAAGGAACAGCAGTTATAATGGGTGACTTCAATCTACATGTAGACTGGGTGAACCAAATTGGTAAAGGTGCTGAGGAAGAGGATTTCTTGGAATGTATGCGGGATGGTTTTTTGAACCAACATGTCGAGGAACCGACTAGAGAGCAGGCTATTCTGGACTGGGTTTTGAGCAATGAGCGATTAATTAGCGATCTTGTCGTGAGAGGCCCCTTGGGTAAGAGTGACCATAATATGGTGGAATTCTTCATTAACATGGAGAGTGACGTAGTTAATTCAGAAACAAAGGTTCTGAACTTAAAGAGGGGTAACTTTGAAGGTATGAGACATGAATTAGCTAAGATAGACTGGCAAATGACACTTCAAGGATTGACGGTGGATATGCAATGGCAAGCATTTAAAGGTTGCATGGATGAACTACAACAATTGTTCATCCCAGTTTGGCAAAAGAATAAATCAAGGAAGGTAGTGCACCCGTGGCTGACAAGAGAAATTAGGGATAGTATCAATTCCAAAGAAGTAGCATACAAATTAGCCAGAGAAAGTGGCTCACCTGAGGACTGGGAGAAATTCAGAGTTCAGCAGAGGAGGACAAAGGGCTTAATTAGGAAGGGGAAAAAAGATTATGAGAGAAAACTGGCAGAGAACATAAAAACGGACTGTAAAAGCTTTTATAGATATGTAAAAAGGAAAAGACTGATAAAGACAAATGTAGGTCCCCTGCAAACAGAAACAGGTGAATTGATTATGGGGAGCAAGGACATGGCAGACCAATTGAATAATTACTTTGGTTCTGTCTTCACTAAGGAGGACATAAATAATCTTCCAGAAATAGTAAGGGACAGAGGGTCCAGTGAGATGGAGGAACTGAGCGAAATACATGTTAGTAGGGAAGTGGTGTTAGGTAAATTGAAGGGATTGAAGGCAGATAAATCCCCAGGGCCAGATGGTCTGCATCCCAGAGTGCTTAAGGAAGTGGCCCAAGAAATAGTGGATGCATTAGTGATAATTTTTCAAAACTCGTTAGATTCTGGACTAGTTCCTGAGGATTGGAGGGTGGCTAATGTAACCCCACTTTTTAAAAAAGGAGGGAGAGAGAAACCGGGGAATTATAGGCCGGTTAGCCTAACGTCGGTGGTGGGGAAACTGCTGGAGTCAGTTATCAAGGATGTGATAACAGCACATTTGGAAAGCGGTGAAATGATCGGACAAAGTCAGCATGGATTTGTGAAAGGAAAATCATGTCTGACGAATCTCATAGAATTTTTTGAGGATGTAACTAGTAGAGTGGATAGGGGAGAACCAGTGGATGTGGTATATTTGGATTTTCAAAAGGCTTTTGACAAGGTCCCACATAGGAGATTAGTGTGCAAACTTAAAGCACACGGTATTGGGGGTAAGGTATTAGTGTGGGTGGAGAATTGGTTAGCAGACAGGAAGCAAAGAGTGGGAATAAACGGGACCTTTTCAGAATGGCAGGCGGTGACTAGTGGGGTACCGCAAGGCTCAGTGCTGGGACCCCAGTTGTTTACAATATATATTAATGACTTGGATGAGGGAATTAAATGCAGCATCTCCAAGTTTGCGGATGACACGAAGCTGGGTGGCAGTGTTAGCAGTGAGGAGGATGCTAAGAGGATGCAGGGTGACTTGGATAGGTTGGGTGAGTGGGCAAACTCATGGCAGATGCAATTTAATGTGGATAAATGTGAAGTTATCCACTTTGGTGGCAAAAATAGGAAAACAGATTATTATCTGAATGGTGGCCGATTAGGAAAAGGGGAGGTGCAACGAGACCTGGGTGTCATTATACACCAGTCATTGAAAGTGGGCATGCAGGTACAGCAGGCGGTGAAAAAGGCGAACGGTATGCTGGCATTTATAGCGAGAGGATTCGAGTACAGGAGCAGGGAGGTACTACTGCAGTTGTACAAGGCCTTGGTGAGACCACACCTGGAGTATTGTGTGCAGTTTTGGTCCCCTAATCTGAGGAAAGACATCTTTGCCATAGAGGGAGTACAAAGAAGGTTCACCAGATTGATTCCTGGGATGGCAGGTCTTTCATATGAAGAAAGACTGGATGAACTGGGCTTGTACTCGTTGGAATTTAGAAGATTGAGGGGGGATCTGATTGAAACGTATAAGATCCTAAAGGGATTCGACAGGCTAGATGCGGGAAGATTGTTCCCAATGTTGGGGAGGTCTAGAACGAGGGGTCACAGTTTGAGGATAAAGGGGAAGCCTTTTAGGACCGAGGTTAGGAAAAACTTCTTCACACAGAGAGTGGTGAATCTGTGGAATTCTCTGCCACAGCAAACTGTTGAGGCCAGTTCATTAGCTATGTTTAAAAGGAAGTTAGATATGGCCCTTGTGGCTACAGGGGTCAGGGGGTATGGAGGGAAGGCTGGGTTCTGAGTTGGATGATCAGCCATGATCATAATAAATGGCGGTGCAGGCTCGAAGGGCCGAATGGCCTACTCCTGCACCTATTTTCTATGTTTCTATCCCCTATACCCCTCCCTGCCTCTGTAACCCCTCCATCCCCTGCACCCCTCCCTGTCTATGTAACTCCTCCATCCCGTACACCCCACCCTGTCTCTGTAACCCCTCCATCCCCTACACCCTTCCCTGTCTCTGTAACACCCTCCATCCCCTAGACCCGTTCCTGTCTCTTTAACCCCCTCCATCCCCTACACCCCTCCCTGTCTCTGTATCACCTCCATCCCCTACACCCCTCCCTGTATCTGTACCCTCTCCATCCACTACACCCCTCCCTGTCTCTGTAACCCCTCCATCCCCGACACCCATCCCTGTTTCTATAACCCCACCATCCTCTACACCCCTCCCCGTCTCTGTAACCCTTTCTATCCCCTGCACCGCTCCCTGTCTCTGTAACCCTCTCCATCCCCTACACCCCTCCCTGTCTCTGTAATCCCTCCATCCTCTACAATCCACCCTGTCTCTGTAACCCCCTCCATCCCCTACACCCCTCACTGTCTCTGTAACCCCTTCCATCCCCTACACCCCTCCCTGTCTCTGTAACCTCTCCACCCCCACACCCCTCCCTGCCTCTGTAACCCCTCCATCCCCTACACCCCTCCCTGCCTCTGTAACCCCTCCATCCCCTGCACCCCTCCCTGTATCTGTACCCCCTCCATCCACTACACCCCACCCTGACTCTGTCACCCCTCCATCCCCTACACCCCTCCCTGTCTCTGTAACACCCTCCATCCCCTAGACCCGTTCCTGTCTCTTTAACCCCCTCCATGCCCTACACCCCTCCCTGTCTCTGTATCACCTCCATCCCCTACACCCCTCCCTGTCTCTGTAACCCCCTCCATCCCCTACACCCCTCCCTGTCTCTGTATCACCTCCATCCCCTACACCCCTCCCTGTCTCTGTAACCCCTAAATCCCCTACACCCCTCCCTGTCTCTGTAACCTCTCCATCCCCTACACCCCTCCCTGTCTCTGTAATCCCTCCATCCTCTGCATCCCTGTTTCTGTAACCCCTCCATGCCCTACACCCCTCCCTCTCTCTGTAACCCCACCATCCCCGACACCCCTCCCTGTCTCTATAACCCCCTCCATCCCCACACCCCTCCATGTCTTTGTAACTCCCCCCATTCCCTACACCCCTTCCAGTCTCTGTAATCCCTTCCATCCCCTACACCCCTCCCCATCTCTGTAACACTTGCTATCCCCTACACCCCTCCCTGTCTCTGTAACCCCCTCCATCACCTACACCCCTCCCTGTCTATGTAACATCCTACATCCCCTACACCCCTCCCTGTCTCTGTAACTCCTCCATCCCCTACACCCCACCCTGTCTCTGTAACCCCTCCATCCCCTACACCCCTCCCTGTCTATGTAACACCCTCCATCCCCTAGACCCGTTCCTGTCTCTTTAACCCCCTCCATCCCCTACACCCCTCCCTGTCTCTGTATCACCTCCATCCCCTACACCCCTCCCTGTATCTGTACCCTCTCCATCCACTACACCCCTCCCTGTCTCTGTAACCCCTCCATCCCCGACACCCATCCCTGTTTCTATAACCCCACCATCCCCTACACCCCTCCTCGTCTCTGTAACACTTTCTATCCCCTACACCGCTCCCTGTCTCTGTAACCCTCTCCATCCCCTACACCCCTCCCTGTCTCTGTAATCCCTCCATCCTCTGCATCCCTGTTTCTGTAACCCCTCCATGCCCTACACCCCTCCCTCTCTCTGTAACCCCTCCATCCCCTACACCCCTCCCTGTCTCTGTAACCCTCTCCATCCCCTACACCCCTCCCTGTCTCTGTAACCCCCTCCATCCCCTACACCCCACCCTGTCTCTGTAACCCCACCATCCCCGACACCCCTCCCTGTCTCTATAACCCCCTCCATCCCCACACCCCTCCATGTCTTTGTAACTCCCCCCATTCCCTACACCCCTTCCAGTCTCTGTAATCCCTTCCATCCCCTACACCCCTCCCCATCTCTGTAACACTTGCTATCCCCTACACCCCTCCCTGTCTCTGTAACCCCCTCCATCACCTACACCCCTCCCTGTCTATGTAACATTCTACATCCCCTACACCCCTCCCTGTCTCTGTAACACCCTCCATCCCCTGCACCCGTCCCTGTCTCCGTTACCCCTCAATCCCCTGCACCCCTCCCTCTCTCTGTAACCCCCGCATCCCCTGCACCCCTCCATCTCTATAACCCTTCCATCCCATACACCCCTCCCTGTATCTGTACCCCCTCCATCCACTCCACCCCTCCCTGTCTCTGTAACCCCTCCATCCCCTACACCCCTCCCTGTTTCTATAACCCCACCATCCCCGACAACCCTCCCCATCTCTGTAACACTCGCTATCCCCTACACCCCTCCCTGTCTCTGTAACCCCTCCATCCCCGACACCCATCCCTGTTTCTATAACCCCACCATCCCCTACACCCCTCCCCGTCTCTGTAACACTTTCTATCCCTTACACCGCTCCCTGTCTCTGTAACCCCCTCCATCCCCTACACCCCTCCCTGTCTCTGTAACCCCTCCATCCCCTACACCCCTCCCTGTCTCTGTAACCGCTTCCATCCCTACAACCCTCACTGTCTCTGTAACCCCCTCCATGCCCTACACCCCTCCCTCTCTCTGTAACCCCTCCATCCCCTACACCCCTCCCTGTCTCTGTAACCTCTCCATCCCCTACACCCCTCCCTGTCTCTGTAACCCCTAAATCCCCTACATCCCTCCCTGTCTCTGTAACCCCTCCATCCCCTACACCCCTCCGTCTCTGTAACAGCCTCCATCTCCTACACCCCTCCCTGTCTCTGTAACCCCATCCATCCCCTACAGCCCTCCCTGTCTCTGTAACCCCTCCATCCCCTGGAACCCTCCTTGTCTCTGTAACACCCTCCATCCCCTGCACCCGTCCCTGTCTCCGTTACCCCTCAATACCCTGCACCCCTCCCCCTCTGTAACCCCCGAATCCCCTGCACCCCTCCATCTCTGTAACCCTTCCATCCCATACACCCCTCCCTGTATCTGTACCCCCTCCATCCACTCCACCCCTCCCTGTCTCTGTAACCCCTCCATCCCCTACACCCCTCCCTGTTTCTATAACCCCACCATCCCCGACACCCCTCCCCATCTCTGTAACACTTGCTATCCCCTACACCCCTCCCTGTCTCTGTAACCCCCTCCATCACCTACACCCCTCCCTGTCTATGTAACATCCTACATCCCCTACACCCCTCCCTGTATCTGTACCCTCTCCATCCACTACAGCCCTCCCTGTCTCTGTAACCCCTCCATCCCCGACACCCATCCCTGTTTCTATAACCCCACCATACCCTACACCCATCCCTGTCTCTGTAACCCCCACAATCCCCTACACCCCTCCCTGTCTCTGTAACCCCCTCCATCCCCTACACCCCACCCTGTCTCTGTAACCCCTTCCATCCCTACACCCCTCCCTGTCTCTGTAACACCCTCCATCCCCTACACCCCTCCCTGTCTCTGTAACCCCACCATCCCCGACACCCCTCCCTGTCTCTGTAACCCCCTCCATCCCCACACCCCTCCCTGTCTCTGTAACTCCCCGCATTCCCTACACCCCTTCCAGTCTCTGTAATCCCTTCCATCCCACACATCCCTCCCCATCTCTGTAACAGTTGCTATCCCCTACACCCCTCCCTGTCTCTGTAACCCCCTCTATCCCCTACACCCCTCCCTGTCTCTGTAACCCCTCCATCCTCTGCACCCCTCCCTGTCTCTGTAACACCCTCCATCCCCTAGACCCGTTCCTGTCTCTTTAACCCCCTCCATGCCCTACACCCCTCCCTGTCTCTGTATCACCTCCATCCCCTACACCCCTGCCTGTCTCTGTAACCCCCTCCATCCCCTACACCCCTCCCTGTCTCTGTATCACCTCCATCCCCTACACCCCTCCCTGTCTCTGTAACCCCTAAATCCCCTACACCCCTCCCTGTCTCTGTAACCTCTCCATCCCCTACACCCCTCCCTGTCTCTGTAACCCCCTCCATCCACTACACCCCTCCCTGTCTCTGTAACACCCTCCATCCCCTACACCCCTCACTGTCTCTGTAACCCCTTCCATCCCCTACACCCCTTCCTGTCTCTGTAACCCCTCCACCCCCACACCCCTCCCTGCCTCTGTAACCCCTCCAGGTGACTTTAAACTAGAATGGTTGGGGGGTGGGAATCAAATTAAAGCGGCTAGGTGTGAGGAGGTTAGTTCACAACAGAGGGATGGGAACCAGTGCAGAGAGACAGAGGGGTGTAAAGTGAGCGTAGAAGCAAAAAGTACAAAGGGGAAAAGTAAAAGTGGCAGGCCGACAAATCCAGGGCAAGCATTAAAAAGGGCTAAGAGAGTTGTAAAAGAGCGCCTGAAGGCTTTATGTGTTAATGCAAGGAGCATTCGTAATAAGGTGGATGAATTGAAAGTGCAGATTGTTATTAATGATTATGATATAGTTGGGATCACAGAGACATGGCTCCAGGGTGACCAGGGATGGGAGCTCAACGTTCAGGGATATTCAATATTCAGGAGGGATAGACACGAAGGAAGGGGAGGTGGGGTGGCGTTGCTGGTTAAAAAAGAGATTAACGCAATAGAAAGGAAGGACATAAGCCGGGAAGATGTGGAATCGATATGGGTAGAGCTGCGTAACACTAAGGGGCAGAATACGCTGGTGGGAGTTGTGTACAGGCCACCTAACAGTAGTAGTGAGGTCGGAGATGGTATTAAACAGGAAATTAGAAACGTGTGCAATAAAGGAACAGCAGTTATAATGGGTGACTTCAATCTACATGTAGACTGGGTGAACCAAATTGGTAAAGGTGCTGAGGAAGAGGATTTCTTGGAATGTATGCGGGATGGTTTTTTGAACCAACATGTCGAGGAACCTTTGGTGGCCGATTAGGAAAAGGGGAGGTGCAACGAGACCTGGGTGTCATTATACACCAGTCATTGAAAGTGGGCATGCAGGTACAGCAGGCGGTGAAAAAGGCGAACGGTATGCTGGCATTTATAGCGAGAGGATTCGAGTACAGGAGCAGGGAGGTACTACTGCAGTTGTACAAGGCCTTGGTGAGACCACACCTGGAGTATTGTGTGCAGTTTTGGTCCCCTAATCTGAGGAAAGACATCTTTGCCATAGAGGGAGTACAAAGAAGGTTCACCAGATTGATTCCTGGGATGGCAGGTCTTTCATATGAAGAAAGACTGGATGAACTGGGCTTGTACTAGTTGGAATTTAGAAGATTGAGGGGGGATCTGATTGAAATGTATAAGATCCTAAAGGGATTCGACAGGCTAGATGCGGGAAGATTGTTCCGAATGTTGGGGAGGTCTAGAACGAGGGGTCACAGTTTGAGGATAGAGGGGAAGCCTTTTAGGACCGAGGTTAGGAAAAACTTCTTCACACAGAGAGTGGTGAATCTGTGGAATTCTCTGCCACAGCAAACTGTTGAGGCCAGTTCATTAGCTATGTTTAAAAGGAAGTTAGATATGGCCCTTGTGGCTACAGGGGTCAGGGGGTATGGAGGGAAGGCTGGGTTCTGAGTTGGATGATCAGCCATGATCATAATAAATGGCGGTGCAGGCTCGAAGGGCCGAATGGCCTACTCCTGCACCTATTTTCTATGTTTCTATCCCCTATACCCCTCCCTGCCTCTGTAACCCCTCAATCCCCTGCACCCCTCCCTGTCTCTGTAACCCCCCCATCCCCTGCACCCCTCCATCTCTGTAACCCCTCCATCCCGTACACCCCTCCCTGTATCTGTACCCCCTCCATCCACTACACCCCTCCCTGTCTCTGTAACCCCTCCATCCCCTACACCCATCCCTGTTTCTATAACCCCACGATCCACGACACCCCTCCCCGTCTCTGTAACACTTGCTATCCCCTACACCCCTCCCTGTCTCTGTAACCCCCTCCATCACCTACACCCCTCCCTGTCTATGTAACTCCTCCATCCCGTACACCCCACCCTGTCTCTGTAACCCCTCCATCCCCTACACCCTACCCTGTCTCTGTAACACCCTCCATCCCCTAGACCCGTTCCTGTCTCTTTAACCCCCTCCATCCCCTACACCCCTCCCTGTCTCTGTATCACCTCCATCCCCTACACCCCTCCCTGTATCTGTACCCTCTCCATCCACTACACCCCTCCCTGTCTCTGTAACCCCTCCATCCCCGACACCCATCCCTGTTTCTATAACCCCACCATCCTCTACACCCCTCCCCGTCTCTGTAACATTTTCTATCCCCTGCACCGCTCCCTGTCTCTGTAACCCTCTCCATCCCCTACACCCCTCCCTGTCTCTGTAATCCCTCCATCCTCTACAATCCACCCTGTCTCTGTAACCCCCTCCATCCCCTACACCCCTCACTGTCTCTGTAACCCCTTCCATCCCCTACACCCCTCCCTGTCTCTGTAACCTCTCCACCCCCACACCTCTCCCTGCCTCTGTAACCCCTCCATCCCCTACACCCCTCCCTGCCTCTGTAACCCCTCCATCCCCTGCACCCCTCCCTGTATCTGTACCCCCTCCATCCACTACACCCCACCCTGACTCTGTCACCCCTCCATCCCCTACACCCCTCCCTGTCTCTGTAACACCCTCCATCCCCTAGACCCGTTCCTGTCTCTGTAACCCCCTCCATCCCCTACACCCCTCCCTGTCTCTGTAACCCCCTCCATCCCCTACACCCCTCACTGTCTTTGTAACCCCTTCCATCCCCTACACCCCTCCCTATCTCTGTAACCCCTCCACCCCCACACCCCTCCCTGCCTCTGTAACCCCTCCATCCCATACACCCCTCCCTGCCTCTGTAACCCCTCCATCCCCTACACCCCTCCGTCTCTGTAACCGCCTCCATCTCCTACACCCGTCCCTGTCTCTGTAACCCCTTCCATCCCCTACACCCATCCCTGTTTCTATAACCCCACCATCCCCTACACCCCTCCCTGTCTCTGTAACCCCCTCCATCCCCTACACCCCTCCCTGTCTCTGTATCACCTCCATCCCCTACACCCCTCCCTGTATCTGTACCCTCTCCATCCACTACACCCCTCCCTGGCTCTGTAACCCCTCCATCCCCGACACCCATCCCTGTTTCTACAACCCCACCATCCCCTACACCCCTCCCCGTCTCTGTAACACTTTCTATCCCTTACACCGCTCCCTGCCTCTGTAACCCTCTCCATCCCCTACACCCCTCCCTGTCTCTGTAACCCCCTCCATCACCTACACCCCACCCTGTCTCTGTAACCCCTTCCATCCCTACAACCCTCACTGTCTCTGTAACCCCCTCCATCCCCAACACCCCTCCCTGTCTCTGTAACCCCCTCCATCCCCACACCCCTCCCTGTCTCTGTAAATCCCCCCATTCCCTACACCCCTTCCAGTCTCTGTAATCCCTTCCATCCCCTACACCCCTCCCCATCTCTGTAACAGATGCTATCCCCTACACCCCTCCCTGTCTCTGTAACCCTCTCTATCCCCTACACCCCTCCCTTTCTCTGTAACCCCTCCATCACCTACACCCCTCCCTGTCTATGTAACACCCTCCATCCCCTAGACCCGTTCCTGTCTCTTTAACCCCCTCCATCCCCTACACCCCTCCCTGTCTCTGTATCACCTCCATCCCCTACACCCCTCCCTGTCTCTGTAACCCCCTCCATCCCGTAAACCCCTCCCTGTCTCTGTATCACCTCCATCCCCTACACCCCTCCCTGTCTCTGTAACCCCTAAATCCCCTACACCCCTCCCTGTCTCTGTAACCTCTCCATCCCCTACACCCATCCCTGTTTCTGTAACTCCTCCATCCCCTACACCCCACCCTGTCTCTGTAACACCCTCCATCCCCTAGACCCGTTCCTGTCTCTTTAACCCCCTCCATCCCCTACACCCCTCCCTGTCTCTGTATCACCTCCATCCCCTACACCCCTCCCTGTCTCTGTAACCCCCTCCATCCCGTAAACCCCTCCCTGTCTCTGTATCACCTCCATCCCCTACACCCCTCCCTGTCTCTGTAACCCCTAAATCCCCTACACCCCTCCCTGTCTCTGTAACCTCTCCATCCCCTACACCCATCCCTGTCTCTGTAATCCCTCCATCCTCTGCATCCCTGTTTCTGTAACCCCTCCATGCCCTACACCCCTCCCTCTCTCTGTAACCCCTCCATCCCCTGCACCCCTCCCTGTCTCTGTAACCCTCTCCATCCCCTACACCCCTCCCTGTCTCTGTAACCCCCTCCATCCCCTACACCCCACCCTGTCTCTGTAACCCCTCCATCCCCGGCACCCCTCCCTGTATCTGTACCCCCTCCATCCACTACACCCCACCCTGTTTCTGTAACCCCTCCATCCCCTACACCCCTCCCTGTCTCTGTAACACCCTCCATCGCCGAGACCCATTCCTGTCTCTGTAACCCCCTCCATCGCCTACACCCCTCCCTGTCTCTGTAACCCCCTCCATCCCCTACACCCCTCACTGTCTTTGTAACCCCTTCCATCCCCTACACCCCTCCCTGTCTCTGTAACCCCTCCACCCCATACACCCCTCCCTGCCTCTGTAACCCCTCCATCCCCTACACCCCTCCGTCTCTGTAACAGCCTCCATCTCCTACACCCCTCCCTGTCTCTGTAACCCCATCCATCCCCTACACCCATCCCTGTTTCTATAACCCCACCATCCCCTACACCCCTCCCTGTCTCTGTAACCCCCTCCATCCCCAGCACCCCTCCCTGTCTCTGTATCACCTCCATCCCCTACACCCCTCCCTGTATCTGTAACCCCTCCATCCCCGACACCCATTCCTGTTTCTATAACCCCACCATCCCCTACACCCCTCCCCGTCTCTGTAACACTTTCTATCCCTTACACCGCTCCCTGTCTCTGTAACCCTCTCCATCCCCGACACCCCTCCCTGTCTCTGTAACCCCCTCCATCCCCTACACCCCACCCTGTCTCTGTAACCCCTTCCATCCCTACAACCCTCACTGTCTCTGTAACCCCCTCCATGCCCTACACCCCTCCCTCTCTCTGTAACCCCTCCATCCCCTACACCCCTCCCGGTCTCTGTAACCCTCTCCATCCCCTACACCCCTCCCTGTCTCTGTAACTCCCTCCATCCCCTACACCCCACCCTGTCTCTGTAACACCTTCCATCCCTACACCCCACCCTGTCTCTGTAACCCCCTCCATCCCCTACACCCCTCCCTGTCTCTGTTACCCCACCATCCCCGACACCCCTCCCTGTCTCTATAACCCCCTCCATCCCCTACACCCCTCACTGTCTTTGTAACCCCTTCCATCCCCTACACCCCTCCCTGTCTCTGTAACCCCTCCACCCCATACACCCCTCCCTGCCTCTGTAACCCCTCCATCCCCTACACCCCTCCGTCTCTGTAACAGCCTCCATCTCCTACACCCCTCCCTGTCTCTGTAACCCCTTCCATCCCCTACACCCATCCCTGTTTCTATAACCCCACCATCCCCTACACCCCTCCCTGTCTCTGTAACCCCCTCCATCCCCTGCACCCCTCCCTGTCTCTGTATCACCTCCATCCCCTACACCCCTCCCTGTATCTGTAACCCCTCCATCCCCGACACCCATTCCTGTTTCTATAACCCCACCATCCCCTACACCCCTCCCCGTCTCTGTAACACTTTCTATCCCTTACACCGCTCCCTGTCTCTGTAACCCTCTCCATCCCCTACACCCCTCCCTGTCTCTGTAACCCCCTCCATCCCCTACACCCCACCCTGTCTCTGTAACCCCTTCCATCCCTACAACCCTCACTGTCTCTGTAACCCCCTCCATGCCCTACACCCCTCCCTCTCTCTGTAACCCCTCCATCCCCAACACCCCTCCCGGTCTCTGTAACCCTCTCCATCCACTACACCCCTCCCTGGCTCTGTAACCCCTCCATCCCCGACACCCATCCCTGTTTCTATAACCCCACCATCCCCTACACCCCTCCCCGTCTCTGTAACACTTTCTATCCCTTGCACCGCTCCCTGCCTCTGTAACCCTCTCCATCCCCTACACCCCTCCCTGTCTCTGTAACCCCCACCATCACCTACACCCCACCCTGTCTCTGTTACCCCTTCCATCCCTACAACCCTCACTGTCTCTGTAACCCCCTCCATCCCCAACACCCCTCCCTGTCTCCGTAACCCCCTCCATCCCCACACCCCTCCCTGTCTCTGTAAATCCCCCCATTCCCTACACCCCTTCCAGTCTCTGTAATCCCTTCCATCCCCTACACCCCTCCCCATCTCTGTAACAGATGCTATCCCCTACACCCCTCCCTGTCTCTGTAACCCCCTCTATCCCCTACACCCCTCCCTGTCTCTGTAACCCCTCCATCACCTACACCCCTCCCTGTCTATGTAACACCCTCCATCCCCCAGACCCGTTCCTGTCTCTTTAACCCCCTCCATCCCCTACACCCCTCCCTGTCTCTGTATCACCTCCATCCCCTACACCCCTCCCTGTCTCTGTAACCCCCTCCATCCCGTAAACCCCTCCCTGTCTCTGTATCACCTCCATCCCCTACACCCCTCCCTGTCTCTGTAACCCCTAAATCCCCTACACCCCTCCCTGTCTCTGTAACCTCTCCATCCCCTACACCCATCCCTGTTTCTGTAACTCCTCCATCCCCTACACCCCACCCTGTCTCTGTAACACCCTCCATCCCCTAGACCCGTTCCTGTCTCTTTAACCCCCTCCATCCCCTACACCCCTCCCTGTCTCTGTATCACCTCCATCCCCTAAACCCCTCCCTGTCTCTGTAACCCCCTCCATCCCGTAAACCCCTCCCTGTCTCTGTATCACCTCCATCCCCTACACCCCTCCCTGTCTCTGTAACCCCTAAATCCCCTACACCCCTCCCTGTCTCTGTAACCTCTCCATCCCCTACACCCATCCCTGTCTCTGTAATCCCTCCATCCTCTGCATCCCTGTTTCTGTAACCCCTCCATGCCCTACACCCCTCCCTCTCTCTGTAACCCCTCCATCCCCTGCACCCCTCCCTGTCTCTGTAACCCTCTCCATCCCCTACACCCCTCCCTGTCTCTGTAACCCCCTCCATCCCCTACACCCCACCCTGTCTCTGTAACCCCTCCATCCCCGGCACCCCTCCCTGTATCTGTACCCCCTCCATCCACTACACCCCACCCTGTTTCTGTAACCCCTCCATCCCCTACACCCCTCCCTGTCTCTGTAACACCCTCCATCGCCGAGACCCATTCCTGTCTCTGTAACCCCCTCCATCGCCTACACCCCTCCCTGTCTCTGTAACCCCCTCCATCCCCTACACCCCTCACTGTCTTTGTAACCCCTTCCATCCCCTACACCCCTCCCTGTCTCTGTAACCCCTCCACCCCATACACCCCTCCCTGCCTCTGTAACCCCTCCATCCCCTACACCCCTCCGTCTCTGTAACAGCCTCCATCTCCTACACCCCTCCCTGTCTCTGTAACCCCTTCCATCCCCTACACCCATCCCTGTTTCTATAACCCCACCATCCCCTACACCCCTCCCTGTCTCTGTAACCCCCTCCATCCCCTGCACCCCTCCCTGTCTCTGTATCACCTCCATCCCCTACACCCCTCCCTGTATCTGTAACCCCTCCATCCCCGACACCCATTCCTGTTTCTATAACCCCACCATCCCCTACACCCCTCCCCGTCTCTGTAACACTTTCTATCCCTTACACCGCTCCCTGTCTCTGTAACCCTCTCCATCCCCGACACCCCTCCCTGTCTCTGTAACCCCCTCCATCCCCAACACCCCACCCTGTCTCTGTAACCCCTTCCATCCCTACAACCCTCACTGTCTCTGTAACCCCCTCCATGCCCTACACCCCTCCCTGTCTCTGTAACCCCTCCATCCCCTACACCCCTCCCGGTCTCTGTAACCCTCTCCATCCCCTACACCCCTCCCTGTCTCTGTAACTCCCTCCATCCCCTACACCCCACCCTGTCTCTGTAACACCTTCCATCCCTACACCCCACCCTGTCTCTGTAACCCCCTCCATCCCCTACACCCCTCCCTGTCTCTGTAACCCCTCCATCCCCGACACCCCTCCCTGTCTCTATAACCCCCTCCATCCCCTACACCCCTCACTGTCTTTGTAACCCCTTCCATCCCCTACACCCCTCCCTGTCTCTGTAACCCCTCCACCCCATACACCCCTCCCTGCCTCTGTAACCCCTCCATCCCCTACACCCCTCCGTCTCTGTAACAGCCTCCATCTCCTACACCCCTCCCTGTCTCTGTAACCCCTTCCATCCCCTACACCCATCCCTGTTTCTATAACCCCACCATCCCCTACACCCCTCCCTGTCTCTGTAACCCCCTCCATCCCCTGCACCCCTCCCTGTCTCTGTATCACCTCCATCCCCTACACCCCTCCCTGTATCTGTAACCCCTCCATCCCCGACACCCATTCCTGTTTCTATAACCCCACCATCCCCTACACCCCTCCCCGTCTCTGTAACACTTTCTATCCCTTACACCGCTCCCTGTCTCTGTAACCCTCTCCATCCCCTACACCCCTCCCTGTCTCTGTAACCCCCTCCATCCCCTACACCCCACCCTGTCTCTGTAACCCCTTCCATCCCTACAACCCTCACTGTCTCTGTAACCCCCTCCATGCCCTACACCCCTCCCTCTCTCTGTAACCCCTCCATCCCCAACACCCCTCCCGGTCTCTGTAACCCTCTCCATCCACTACACCCCTCCCTGGCTCTGTAACCCCTCCATCCCCGACACCCATCCCTGTTTCTATAACCCCACCATCCCCTACACCCCTCCCCGTCTCTGTAACACTTTCTATCCCTTGCACCGCTCCCTGCCTCTGTAACCCTCTCCATCCCCTACACCCCTCCCTGTCTCTGTAACCCCCACCATCACCTACACCCCACCCTGTCTCTGTTACCCCTTCCATCCCTACAACCCTCACTGTCTCTGTAACCCCCTCCATCCCCAACACCCCTCCCTGTCTCCGTAACCCCCTCCATCCCCACACCCCTCCCTGTCTCTGTAAATCCCCCCATTCCCTACACCCCTTCCAGTCTCTGTAATCCCTTCCATCCCCTACACCCCTCCCCATCTCTGTAACAGATGCTATCCCCTACACCCCTCCCTGTCTCTGTAACCCCCTCTATCCCCTACACCCCTCCCTGTCTCTGTAACCCCTCCATCACCTACACCCCTCCCTGTCTATGTAACACCCTCCATCCCCCAGACCCGTTCCTGTCTCTTTAACCCCCTCCATCCCCTACACCCCTCCCTGTCTCTGTATCACCTCCATCCCCTACACCCCTCCCTGTCTCTGTAACCCCCTCCATCCCGTAAACCCCTCCCTGTCTCTGTATCACCTCCATCCCCTACACCCCTCCCTGTCTCTGTAACCCCTAAATCCCCTACACCCCTCCCTGTCTCTGTAACCTCTCCATCCCCTACACCCATCCCTGTTTCTGTAACTCCTCCATCCCCTACACCCCACCCTGTCTCTGTAACACCCTCCATCCCCTAGACCCGTTCCTGTCTCTTTAACCCCCTCCATCCCCTACACCCCTCCCTGTCTCTGTATCACCTCCATCCCCTAAACCCCTCCCTGTCTCTGTAACCCCCTCCATCCCGTAAACCCCTCCCTGTCTCTGTATCACCTCCATCCCCTACACCCCTCCCTGTCTCTGTAACCCCTAAATCCCCAACACCCCTCCCTGTCTCTGTAACCTCTCCATCCCCTACACCCATCCCTGTCTCTGTAATCCCTCCATCCTCTGCATCCCTGTTTCTGTAACCCCTCCATGCCCTACACCCCTCCCTCTCTCTGTAACCCCTCCATCCCCTGCACCCCTCCCTGTCTCTGTAACCCTCTCCATCCCCTACACCCCTCCCTGTCTCTGTAACCCCCTCCATCCCCTACACCCCACCCTGTCTCTGTAACCCCTCCATCCCCGGCACCCCTCCCTGTATCTGTACCCCCTCCATCCACTACACCCCACCCTGTTTCTGTAACCCCTCCATCCCCTACACCCCTCCCTGTCTCTGTAACACCCTCCATCCCCTACACCCATTCCTGTCTCTGTAACCCCCTCCATCGCCTACACCCCTCCCTGTCTCTGTAACCCCCTCTATCCCCTACACCCCTCACTGTCTTTGTAACCCCTTCCATCAGCTACACCCCTCCCTGTCTCTGTAACCCCTCCACCCCTTACACCCCTCCCTGCCTCTGTAACCCCTCCATCCCCTACACCCCTCCGTCTCTGTAACAGCCTCCATCTCCTACACCCCTCCCTGTCTCTGTAACCCCTTCCATCCCCTACACCCATCCCTGTTTCTATAACCCCACCATCCCCTACACCCCTCCCTGTCTCTGTAACCCCCTCCATCCCCTGCACCCCTCCCTGTCTCTGTATCACCTCCATCCCCTACACCCCTCCCTGTATCTGTAACCCCTCCATCCCCGACACCCATTCCTGTTTCTATAACCCCACCATCCCCTACACCCCTCCCCGTCTCTGTAACACTTTCTATCCCTTACACCGCTCCCTGTCTCTGTAACCCTCTCCATCCCCTACACCCCTCCCTGTCTCTGTAACCCCCTCCATCCCCTACACCCCACCCTGTCTCTGTAACCCCTTCCATCCCTACAACCCTCACTGTCTCTGTAACCCCCTCCATGCCCTACACCCCTCCCTCTCTCTGTAACCCCTCCATCCCCTACACCCCTCCCGGTCTCTGTAACCCTCTCCATCCCCTACACCCCTCCCTGTCTCTGTAACTCCCTCCATCCCCTACACCCCACCCTGTCTCTGTAACCCCTTCCATCCCTACACCCCACCCTGTCTCTGTAACCCCCTCCATCCCCTACACCCCTCCCTGTCTCTGTAACCCCACCATCCCCGACACCCCTCCCTGTCTCTATAACCCCTCCATCCCCGACACCCATCCCTGTTTCTATAACCCCACCATCCCCTACACCCATCCCTGTCTCTGTAACCCCCACCATCCCCTACACCCCTCCCTGTCTCTGTAACCCCTTCCATCCCCTACACCCCTCCCTGTCTCTGTAACCTCTCCACCCCCACACCCCTCCCTGCCTCTGTAACCCCTCCATCCCCTACACCCCTCCCTGCCTCTGTAACCCCTCCATCCCCTGCACCCCTCCCTGTATCTGTACCCCCTCCATCCACTACACCCCACCCTGACTCTGTCACCCCTCCATCCCCTACACCCCTCCCTGTCTCTGTAACACCCTCCATCCCCTAGACCCGTTCCTGTCTCTGTAACCCCCTCCATCCCCTACACCCCTCCCTGTCTCTGTAACCCCCTCCATCCCCTACACCCCTCACTGTCTTTGTAACCCCTTCCATCCCCTACACCCCTCCCTGTCTCTGTAACCCCTCCACCCCCACACCCCTCCCTGCCTCTGTAACCCCTCCATCCCATACACCCCTCCCTGCCTCTGTAACCCCTCCATCCCCTACACCCCTCCGTCTCTGTAACCGCCTCCATCTCCTACACCCGTCCCTGTCTCTGTAACCCCTTCCATCCCCTACACCCATCCCTGTTTCTATAACCCCACCATCCCCTACACCCCTCCCTGTCTCTGTAACCCCCTCCATCCCCTACACCCCTCCCTGTCTCTGTATCACCTCCATCCCCTACACCCCTCCCTGTATCTGTACCCTCTCCATCCACTACACCCCTCCCTGTCTCTGTAACTCCTCCATCCCCGACACCCATCCCTGTTTCTATAACCCCACCATCCCCTACACCCCTCCCCGTCTCTGTAACACTTTCTATCCCCTACACCGCTCCCTGTCTCTGTAACCCTCTCCATCCCCTACACCCCTCCCTGTCTCTGTAACCCCCTCCATCCCCTACACCCCACCCTGTCTCTGTTACCCCTTCCATCCCTACAACCCTCACTGTCTCTGTAACCCCCTCCGTCCCCAACACCCCCCACTGTCTCTGTAACCCCCTCCATCCCCACACCCCTCCCTGTCTCTGTAAATCCCCCCACTCCCTACACCCCTTCCAGTCTCTGTAATCCCTTCCATCCCCTACACCCCTCCCCATCTCTGTAACAGATGCTATCCCCTACACCCCTCCCTGTCTCTGTAACCCCCTCTATCCCCTACACCCCTCCCTGTCTCTGTAACCCCTCCATCACCTACACCCCTCCCTGTCTATGTAACATCCTACATCCCCTACACCCCTCCCTGTTTCTGTAACTCCTCCATCCCCTACACCCCACCCTGTCTCTGTAACACCCTCCATCCCCTAGACCCGTTCCTGTCTCTTTAACCCCCTACATCCCCTACACCCCTCCCTGTCTCTGTATCACCTCCATCCCCTACACCCCTCCCTGTCTCTGTAACCCCCTCCATCCCGTAAACCCCTCCCTGTCTCTGTAACCCCTAAATCCCCTACACCCCTCCCTGTCTCTGTAACCTCTCCATCCCCTACACCCATCCCTGTTTCTGTAACTCCTCCATCCCCTACACCCCACCCTGTCTCTGTAACACCCTCCATCCCCTAGACCCTTTCCTGTCTCTTTAACACCCTCCATCCCCTACACCCCTCCCTGTCTCTGTATCACCTCCATCCCCTACACCCCTCCCTGTCTCTGTAACCCCCTCCATCCCGTAAACCCCTCCCTGTCTCTGTATCACCTCCATCCCCTACACCCCTCCCTGTCTCTGTAACCCCTAAATCCCCTACACCCCTCCCTGTCTCTGTAACCTCTCCATCCCCTACACCCATCCCTGTCTATGTAATCCCTCCATCCTCTGCATCCCTGTTTCTGTAACCCCTCCATGCCCTACACCCCTCCCTCTCTCTGTAACCCCTCCATCCCCTGCACCCCTCCCTGTCTCTGTAACCCTCTCCATCCCCTACACCCCTCCCTGTCTCTGTAACCCCCTCCATCCCCTACACCCCACCCTGTCTCTGTAACCCCTCCATCCCCGGCACCCCTCCCTGTATCTGTACCCCCTCCATCCACTACACCCCACCCTGTTTCTGTAACCCCTCCATCCCCTACACCCCTCCCTGTCTCTGTAACACCCTCCATCCCCTAAACCCATTCCTGTCTCTGTAACCCCTTCCATCGCCTACACCCCTCCCTGTCTCTGTAACCCCCTCCATCCCCTACACCCCTCACTGTCTTTGTAACCCCTTCCATCCCCTACACCCCTCCCTGTCTCTGTAACCCCTCCACCCCCACACCCCTCCCTGCCTCTGTAACCCCTCCATCCCATACACCCCTCCCTGCCTCTGTAACCCCTCCATCCCCTACACCCCTCCGTCTCTGTAACAGCCTCCATCTCCTACACGCCTCCCTGTCTCTGTAACCCCTTCCATCCCCTACACCCATCCCTGTTTCTATAACCCCACCATCCCCTACACCCCTCCCTGTCTCTGTAACCCCCTCCATCCCCTGCACCCCTCCCTGTCTCTGTATCACCTCCATCCCCTACACCCCTCCCTGTATCTGTAACCCCTCCATCCCCGACACCCATCCCTGTTTCTATAACCCCACCATCCCCTACACCCCTCCCCGTCTCTGTAACACTTTCTATCCCTTACACCGCTCCCTGTCTCTGTAACCCTCTCCATCCCCTACACCCCTCCCTGTCTCTGTAACCCCCTCCATCCCCTACACCCCACCCTGTCTCTGTAACCCCTTCCATCCTTACAACCCTCACTGTCTCTGTAACCCCCTCCATGCCCTACACCCCTCCCTCTCTCTGTAACCCCTCCATCCCCTACACCCCTCCCGGTCTCTGTAACCCTCTCCATCCCCTACACCCCTCCCTGTCTCTGTAACCCCCTCCATCCCCCAACACCCCACCCTGTCTCTGTAACCCCTTCCATCCCTACACCCCACCCTGTCTCTGTAACCCCCTCCATCCCCTACACCCCTCCCTGTCTCTGTAACCCCACCATCCCCGACACCCCTCCCTGTCTCTATAACCCCTCCATCCCCGACACCCATCCCTGTCTCTGTAACCCCCACCATCCCCTACACCCCTCCCTGTCTCTGTAACCCCCTCCATCCCCTACACCCCACCCTGTCTCTGTAACCCCTTCCATCCCTACACCCCTCCCTGTCTCTGTAACACCCTCCATCCCCTACACCCCTCCCTGTCTCTGTAACCGCACCATCCCCGACACCCCTCCCTGTCTCTGTAACCCCCTCCATCCCCACACCCCTCCCTGTCTCTGTAACTCCCCCCATTCCCTACACCCCTTCCAGTCTCTGTAATCCCTTCCATCCCCTACATCCCTCCCCATCTCTGTAACAGTTGCTATCCCCTACACCCCTCCCTGTCTCTGTAACCCCCTCTATCCCCAACACCCCTCCCTGTCTCTGTAACACCCTCCATCCCCTAGACCCGTTCCTGTCTCTTTAACCCCCTGCATGCCCTACACCCCTCCCTGTCTCTGTATCACCTCCATCCCCTACACCCCTCCCTGTCTCTGTAACCCCCTCCATCCCCTACACCCCTCCCTGTCTCTGTATCACCTCCATCCCCTACACCCCTCCCTGTCTCTGTAACCCCTAAATCCCCTACACCCCTCCCTGTCTCTGTAACCTCTCCATCCCCTACACCCCTCCCTGTCTCTGTAATCCCTCCATCCTCTGCATCCCTGTTTCTGTAACCCCTCCATGCCCTACACCCCGCCTCTCTCTGTAACCCCCTCCATCCCCCAACACCCCACCCTGTCTCTGTAACCCCTTCCATCCCTACACCCCACCCTGTCTCTGTAACCCCCTCCATCCCCTACACCCCTCCCTGTCTCTGTAACCCCACCATCCCCGACACCCCTCCCTGTCTCTATAACCCCTCCATCCCCGACACCCATCCCTGTTTCTATAACCCCACCATCCCCTACACCCATCCCTGTCTCTGTAACCCCCACCATCCCCTACACCCCTCCCTGTCTCTGTAACCCCCTCCATCCCCTACACCCCACCCTGTCTCTGTAACCCCTTCCATCCCTACACCCCTCCCTGTCTCTGTAACACCCTCCATCCCCTACACCCCTCCCTGTCTCTGTAACCGCACCATCCCCGACACCCCTCCCTGTCTCTGTAACCCCCTCCATCCCCACACCCCTCCCTGTCTCTGTAACTCCCCCCATTCCCTACACCCCTTCCAGTCTCTGTAATCCCTTCCATCCCCTACATCCCTCCCCATCTCTGTAACAGTTGCTATCCCCTACACCCCTCCCTGTCTCTGTAACCCCCTCAATCCCCAACACCCCTCCCTGTCTCTGTAACACCCTCCATCCCCTAGACCCGTTCCTGTCTCTTTAACCCCCTGCATGCCCTACACCCCTCCCTGTCTCTGTATCACCTCCATCCCCTACACCCCTCCCTGTCTCTGTAACCCCCTCCATCCCCTACACCCCTCCCTGTCTCTGTATCACCTCCATCCCCTACACCCCTCCCTGTCTCTGTAACCCCTAAATCCCCTACACCCCTCCCTGTCTCTGTAACCTCTCCATCCCCTACACCCCTCCCTGTCTCTGTAATCCCGCCATCCTCTGCATCCCTGTTTCTGTAACCCCTCCATGCCCTACACCCCGCCTCTCTCTGTAACCCCTCCATCCCCTACTCCCCTCCCTGTCTCTGTAACCCTCTCCATCCCCTACACCCCTCCCTGTCTCTGTAACCCCCTCCATCCCCTACAACCCACCCTGTCTCTGTAACCCCTCCATCCCCTGCACCCCTCCCTGTATCTGTACCCCCTCCATCCACTACACCCCACCCTGTCTCTGTAACCCCTCCATCCCCTACACCCCTCCCTGTCTCTGTAACACCCTCCATCCCCTAGACCCGTTCCTGTCTCTGTAACCCCCTCCATCCCCTACACCCCTCCCTGTCTCTGTAACCCCCTCCATCCCCTACACCCCTCACTGTCTTTGTAACCCCTTCCATCCCCTACACCCCTCCCTGTCTCTGTAACCCCTCCATCCCATACACCCCTCCCTGCCTCTGTAACCCCTCCATCCCCTACACCCCTCCGTCTCTGTAACAGCCTCCATCTCCTACACCCCTCCCCGTCTCTGTAACCCCTTCCATCCCCTACACCCATCCCTGTTTCTATACCCCACCATCCCCTACACCCCTCCCTGTCTCTGTAACCCCCTCCATCCCCTACACCCCTCCCTGTCTCTGTATCACCTCCATCCCCTACACCCCTCCCTGTATCTGTACCCTCTCCATCCACTACACCCCTCCCTGTCTCTGTAACCCCTCCATCCCCGACACCCATCCCTGTTTCTATAACCCCACCATCCCCTACACCCCTCCCCATCTCTGTAACACTTTCTATCCCTTACACCGCTCCCTGTCTCTGTAAACCTCTCCATCCCCTACACCCCTCCCTGTCTCTGTAACCCCCTCCATCCCCTACACTCCACCCTGTCTCTGTAACCCCTTCCATCCCTACATCCCTCACTGTCTCTGTAACCCCCTCCATCCCCAACACCCCTCCCTGTCTCTGTAACCCCCTCCATCCCCACACCCCTCCCTGTCTCTGTAACTCCCCTCATTCCCTACACCCCTTCCAGTCTCTGTAATCCCTTCCATCCCCTACACCCCTCCCCATCTCTGTAACAGATGCTATCCCCTACACCCCTCCCTGTCTCTGTAACCCCTCCATCACCTACACTCCTCCCTGACTATGTAACATCCTACATCCCCTACACCCCTCCCTGTTTCTGTAACTCCTCCATCCCCTACACCCCACCCTGTCTCTGTAACCCCTCCATCCCCTACACCCCTCCCTGTCTCTGTATCACCTCCATCCCCTACACCCCTCCCTGTCTCTGTAACCTCTCCATCCCCTACACCCCTCCCTGTCTCTGTAATCCCTCCATCCTCTGCATCCCTGTTTCTGTAACCCCTCCATGCCCTACACCCCTCCCTCTCTCTGTAACCCCTCCATCCCCTACACCCCTCCCTGTCTCTGTAACCCTCTCCATCCCCTACACCCCTCCCTGTCTCTGTAACCCTCTCCATCCCCTACACCCCTCCCTGTCTCTGTAACCCCCTCCATCCCCTACACCCCACCCTGTCTCTGTAACCCCTTCCATCCCTACACCCCTCCCTGTCTCTGTAACCCCCTCCATCCCCTACACCCCTCCCTGTCTCTGTAACCCCACCATCCCCGACACCCCTCCCTGTCTCTATAACCCCTCCATCCCCGACACCCATCCCTGTTTCTATAACCCCACCATCCCCTACACCCATCCCTGTCTCTGTAACCCCTTCCATCCCCTACACCCCTCCCTGTCTCTGTAACCCCTCCATCCCATACACCCCTCCCTGCCTCTGTAACCCCTCCATCCCCTACACCCCTCCGTCTCTGTAACAGCCTCCATCTCCTACACCCCTCCCTGTCTCTGTAACCCCTTCCATCCCCTACACCCATCCCTGTTTCTATACCCCACCATCCCCTACACCCCTCCCTGTCTCTGTAACCCCCTCCATCCCCTACACCCCTCCCTGTCTCTGTATCACCTCCATCCCCTACACCCCTCCCTGTATCTGTACCCTCTCCATCCACTACACCCCTCCCTGTCTCTGTAACCCCTCCATCCCCGACACCCATCCCTGTTTCTATAACCCCACCATCCCCTACACCCCTCCCCGTCTCTGTAACACTTTCTATCCCTTACACCGCTCCCTGTCTCTGTAAACCTCTCCATCCCCTACACCCCTCCCTGTCTCTGTAACCCCCTCCATCCCCTACACTCCACCCTGTCTCTGTAACCCCTTCCATCCCTACATCCCTCACTGTCTCTGTAACCCCCTCCATCCCCAACACCCCTCCCTGTCTCTGTAACCCCCTCCATCCCCACACCCCTCCCTGTCTCTGTAACTCCCCCCATTCCCTACACCCCTTCCAGTCTCTGTAATCTCTTCCATCCCCTACACCCCTCCCCATCTCTGTAACAGATGCTATCCCCTACACCCCTCCCTGTCTCTGTAACCCCCACCATCCCCTACACCCCTCCCTGTCTCTGTAACCCCCTCCATCCCCTACACCCCACCCTGTCTCTGTAACCCCTTCCATCCCTACACCCCTCCCTGTCTCTGTAACACCCTCCATCCCCTACACCCCTCCCTGTCTCTGTAACCCCACCATCCCCGACACCCCTCCCTGTCTCTGTAACCCCCTCCATCCCCACACCCCTCCCTGTATCTGTAACTCCCCCCATTCCCTACACCCCTTCCAGTCTCTGTAATCCCTTCCATCACCTACATCCCTCCCCATCTCTGTAACAGTTGCTATCCCCTACACCCCTCCCTGTCTCTGTAACCCCCTCTATCCCCTACACCCCTCCCTGTCTCTGTAACCCCTCCATCCCCTACACCCCTCCCTGTCTCTGTAACCTCTCCATCCCCTGCACCCCTCCCTGTCTCTGTAATCCCTCCATCCTCTGCATCCCTCCCTGTCTCTGTAACCCTTTCCATCCCCTACACCCGTCCCTGTCTCTGTAACCCCCTCCATCCCCTACACCCCACCCTGTCTCTGTAACCCCTCCATCCCCTGCACCCCTCCCTGTATCTGTACCCCCTCCATCCACTACACCCCACCCTGTCTCTGTAACCCCTCCATCCCCTACACCCCTCCCTGTCTCTGTAACACCCTCCATCCCCTAGACCCGTTCCTGTCTCTGTCACCCCCTCCATCCCCTACACCCCTCCCTGTCTCTGTAACCCCCTCCATCCCCTACACCCCTCACTGTCTTTGTAACCCCTTCCATCCCCTACACCCCTCCGTGTCTCTGTAACCCCTCCACCCCCACACCCCTCCCTGCCTCTGTAACCCCTCCATCCCATACACCCCTCCCTGCCTCTGTAACCCCTCCATCCCCTACACCCCTCCGTCTCTGTAACAGCCTCCATCTCCTACACCCCTCCCTGTCTCTGTAACCCCTTCCATCCCCTACACCCATCCCTGTTTCTATAACCCCAACATCCCCTACACCCCTCCCTGTATCTGTACCCTCTCCATCCACTACACCCCTCCCTGTCTCTGTAACCCCTCCATCCCCGACACCCATCCCTGTTTCTATAACCCCACCATCCCCTACACCCCTCCCTGTCTCTGTAACACTTTCTATCCCCTGCACCGCTCCCTGTCTCTGTAACCCCCTCCATCCCCACACCCCTCCCTGTCTCTGTAACCCCACCATCCCCGACACCCCTCCCTGTCTCTGTAACCCCCTCCATCCCCACACCCCTCCCTGTCTCTGTAACCCCTTCCATCCCTACACCCCTCCCTGTCTCTGTAACCCCCTCCATCCCCTACACCCTCCCTGTCTCTGTAACCCCACCATCCCCGACACCCCTCCCTGTCTCTATAACCCCTGCATCCCCGACACCCATCCCTGTTTCTATAACCCCACCATCCCCTACACCCATCCCTGTCTCTGTAACCCCCACCATCCCCTACACCCCTCCCTGTCTCTGTAACCCCCTCCATCCCCTACACCCCACCCTGTCTCTGTAACCCCTTCCATCTCTACACCCCTCCCTGTCTCTGTAACACCCTCCATCCCCTACACCCCTCCCTGTCTCTGTAACCCCACCATCCCCGACACCCCTCCCTGTCTCTGTAACCCCCTCCATCCCCACACCCCTCCCTGTCTCTGTAACACCCTCCATCCCCTACACCCCTCCCTGTCTCTGTATCACCTCCATCTCCTACACCCCTCCCTGTATCTGTACCCTCTCCATCCACTACACCCCTCCCTGTCTCTGTAACCCCTCCATCCCCGACACCCATCCCTGTTTCTATAACCCCACCATCCCCTACACCCCTCCCCGTCTCTGTAACACTTTCTATCCCCTGCACCGCTCCCTGTCTCTGTAACCCCCTCCATCCCCACACCCCTCCCTGTCTCTGTAACTCCCCCCATTCCCTACACCCCTTCCAGTCTCTGTAATCCCTTCCATCCCCTACATCCCTCCCCATCTCTGTAACAGTTGCTATCCCCTACACCCCTCCCTGTCTCTGTAAACCCCTCTATCCCCTACACCCCTCCCTGTCTCTGTAACCCCCTCCATCCCCTACACCCCTCCCTGTCTCTGTAACCCCCTCCATCCCCTACACCCCACCCTGTCTCTGTAACCCCTTCCATCCCTACACCCCTCCCTGTCTCTGTAACCCCCTCCATCCCCTACACCCCTCCCTGTCTCTGTAACCCCACCATCCCCGACACCCCTCCCTGTCTCTATAACCCCTCCATCCCCGACACCCATCCCTGTTTCTATAACCCCACCATCCCCTACACCCATCCCTGTCTCTGTAACCCCCACCATCCCCTACACCCCTCCCTGTCTCTGTAACCCCCTCCATCCCCTACACCCCACCCTGTCTCTGTAACCCCTTCCATCCCTACACCCCTCCCTGTCTCTGTAACACCCTCCATCCCCTACACCCCTCCCTGTCTCTGTAACCCCACCATCCCCGACACCCCTCCCTGTCTCTGTAACCCCCTCCATCCCCACACCCCTCCCTGTATCTGTAACTCCCCCCATTCCCTACACCCCTTCCAGTCTCTGTAATCCCTTCCATCACCTACATCCCTCCCCATCTCTGTAACAGTTGCTATCCCCTACACCCCTCCCTGTCTCTGTAACCCCCTCTATCCCCTACACCCCTCCCTGTCTCTGTAACCCCTCCATCCCCTACACCCCTCCCTGTCTCTGTAACCTCTCCATCCCCTGCACCCCTCCCTGTCTCTGTAATCCCTCCATCCTCTGCATCCCTCCCTGTCTCTGTAACCCTTTCCATCCCCTACACCCCTCCCTGTCTCTGTAACCCCCTCCATCCCCTACACCCCACCCTGTCTCTGTAACCCCTCCGTCCCCTGCACCCCTCCCTGTATCTGTACCCCCTCCATCCACTACACCCCACCCTGTCTCTGTAACCCCTCCATCCCCTACACCCCTCCCTGTCTCTGTAACACCCTCCATCCCCTAGACCCGTTCCTGTCTCTGTCACCCCCTCCATCCCCTACACCCCTCCCTGTCTCTGTAACCCCCTCCATCCCCTACACCCCTCACTGTCTTTGTAACCCCTTCCATCCCCTACACCCCTCCGTGTCTCTGTAACCCCTCCACCCCCACACCCCTCCCTGCCTCTGTAACCCCTCCATCCCATACACCCCTCCCTGCCTCTGTAACCCCTCCATCCCCTACACCCCTCCGTCTCTGTAACAGCCTCCATCTCCTACACCCCTCCCTGTCTCTGTAACCCCTTCCATCCCCTACACCCATCCCTGTTTCTATAACCCCAACATCCCCTACACCCCTCCCTGTATCTGTACCCTCTCCATCCACTACACCCCTCCCTGTCTCTGTAACCCCTCCATCCCCGACACCCATCCCTGTTTCTATAACCCCACCATCCCCTACACCCCTCCCTGTCTCTGTAACACTTTCTATCCCCTGCACCGCTCCCTGTCTCTGTAACCCCCTCCATCCCCACACCCCTCCCTGTCTCTGTAACCCCACCATCCCCGACACCCCTCCCTGTCTCTGTAACCCCCTCCATCCCCACACCCCTCCCTGTCTCTGTAACCCCTTCCATCCCTACACCCCTCCCTGTCTCTGTAACCCCCTCCATCCCCTACACCCTCCCTGTCTCTGTAACCCCACCATCCCCGACACCCCTCCCTGTCTCTATAACCCCTGCATCCCCGACACCCATCCCTGTTTCTATAACCCCACCATCCCCTACACCCATCCCTGTCTCTGTAACCCCCACCATCCCCTACACCCCTCCCTGTCTCTGTAACCCCCTCCATCCCCTACACCCCACCCTGTCTCTGTAACCCCTTCCATCTCTACACCCCTCCCTGTCTCTGTAACACCCTCCATCCCCTACACCCCTCCCTGTCTCTGTAACCCCACCATCCCCGACACCCCTCCCTGTCTCTGTAACCCCCTCCATCCCCACACCCCTCCCTGTCTCTGTAACACCCTCCATCCCCTACACCCCTCCCTGTCTCTGTATCACCTCCATCTCCTACACCCCTCCCTGTATCTGTACCCTCTCCATCCACTACACCCCTCCCTGTCTCTGTAACCCCTCCATCCCCGACACCCATCCCTGTTTCTATAACCCCACCATCCCCTACACCCCTCCCCGTCTCTGTAACACTTTCTATCCCCTGCACCGCTCCCTGTCTCTGTAACCCCCTCCATCCCCACACCCCTCCCTGTCTCTGTAACTCCCCCCATTCCCTACACCCCTTCCAGTCTCTGTAATCCCTTCCATCCCCTACATCCCTCCCCATCTCTGTAACAGTTGCTATCCCCTACACCCCTCCCTGTCTCTGTAAACCCCTCTATCCCCTACACCCCTCCCTGTCTCTGTAACCCCCTCCATCCCCTACACCCCTCCCTGTCTCTGTAACCCCCTCCATCCCCTACACCCCACCCTGTCTCTGTAACCCCTTCCATCCCTACACCCCTCCCTGTCTCTGTAACCCCCTCCATCCCCTACACCCCTCCCTGTCTCTGTAACCCCACCATCCCCGACACCCCTCCCTGTCTCTATAACCCCTCCATCCCCGACACCCATCCCTGTTTCTATAACCCCACCATCCCCTACACCCATCCCTGTCTCTGTAACCCCCACCATCCCCTACACCCCTCCCTGTCTCTGTAACCCCCTCCATCCCCTACACCCCACCCTGTCTCTGTAACCCCTTCCATCCCTACACCCCTCCCTGTCTCTGTAACACCCTCCATCCCCTACACCCCTCCCTGTCTCTGTAACCCCACCATCCCCGACACCCCTCCCTGTCTCTGTAACCCCCTCCATCCCCACACCCCTCCCTGTATCTGTAACTCCCCCCATTCCCTACACCCCTTCCAGTCTCTGTAATCCCTTCCATCACCTACATCCCTCCCCATCTCTGTAACAGTTGCTATCCCCTACACCCCTCCCTGTCTCTGTAACCCCCTCTATCCCCTACACCCCTCCCTGTCTCTGTAACCCCTCCATCCCCTACACCCCTCCCTGTCTCTGTAACCTCTCCATCCCCTGCACCCCTCCCTGTCTCTGTAATCCCTCCATCCTCTGCATCCCTCCCTGTCTCTGTAACCCTTTCCATCCCCTACACCCCTCCCTGTCTCTGTAACCCCCTCCATCCCCTACACCCCACCCTGTCTCTGTAACCCCTCCGTCCCCTGCACCCCTCCCTGTATCTGTACCCCCTCCATCCACTACACCCCACCCTGTCTCTGTAACCCCTCCATCCCCTACACCCCTCCCTGTCTCTGTAACACCCTCCATCCCCTAGACCCGTTCCTGTCTCTGTCACCCCCTCCATCCCCTACACCCCTCCCTGTCTCTGTAACCCCCTCCATCCCCTACACCCCTCACTGTCTTTGTAACCCCTTCCATCCCCTACACCCCTCCCTGTCTCTGTAACCCCTCCACCCCCACACCCCTCCCTGCCTCTGTAACCCCTCCATCCCATACACCCCTCCCTGCCTCTGTAACCCCTCCATCCCCTACACCCCTCCGTCTCTGTAACAGCCTCCATCTCCTACACCCCTCCCTGTCTCTGTAACCCCTTCCATCCCCTACACCCATCCCTGTTTCTATAACCCCACCATCCCCTACACCCCTCCCTGTCTCTGTAACCCCCTCCATCCCCTACACCCCTCCCTGTCTCTGTATCACCTCCATCCCCTGCACCCCTCCCTGTATCTGTACCCTCTCCATCCACTACACCCCTCCCTGTCTCTGTAACCCCTCCATCCCCGACACCCATCCCTGTTTCTATAACCCCACCATCCCCTACACCCCTCCCCGTCTCTGTAACACTTTCTATCCCCTGCACCGCTCCCTGTCTCTGTAACCCCCTCCATCCCCACACCCCTCCCTGTCTCTGTAACTCCCCCCATTCCCTACACCCCTTCCAGTCTCTGTAATCCCTTCCATCCCCTACATCCCTCCCCATCTCTGTAACAGTTGCTATCCCCTACACCCCTCCCTGTCTCTGTAACCCCCTCTATCCCCTACACCCCTCCATGTCCCTGTAACCCCTCCATCCCCTACACCCCTCCCTGTCTCTGTAACACCCTCCATCCCCTAGACCCGTTCCTGTCTCTTTAACCCCCTCCATGCCCTACACCCCTCCCTGTCTCTGTATCACCTCCATCCCCGACACCCCTCCCTGTCTCTGTAACCCCCTCCATCCCCACACCCCTCCCTGTCTCTGTAACTCCCCCCATTCCCTACACCCCTTCCAGTCTCTGTAATCCCTTCCATCCCCTACATCCCTCCCCATCTCTGTAACAGTTGCTATCCCCTACACCCCTCCCTGTCTCTGTAACCCCCTCTATCCCCTACACCCCTCCCTGTCTCTGTAATCCCTCCATCCTCTGCATCCCTCCGTCTCTGTAACCCTCTCCATCCCCTACACCCCTCCCTGTCTCTGTAACCCCCTCCATCCCCTACACCCCACCCTGTCTCTGTAACCCCTCCATCCCCTGCACCCCTCCCTGTATGTGTACCCCCTCCATCCACTACACCCCTCACTGTCTTTGTAACCCCTTCCATCCCCTACACCCCTCCCTGTCTCTGTAACCCCTCCACCCCCACACCCCTCCCTGCCTCTGTAACCCCTCCACCCCCACACCCCTCCCTGCCTCTGTAACCCCTCCATCCCATACACCCCTCCCTGCCTCTGTAACCCCTCCATCCCATACACCCCTCCGTCTCTGTAACAGCCTCCATCTCCTACACCCCTCCCTGTCTCTGTAACCCCTTCCATCCCCTACACCCATCCCTGTTTCTATAACCCCACCATCCCCTACACCCCTCCCTGTCTCTGTAACCCCCTCCATCCCCTACACCCCTCCGTCTCTGTAACAGCCTCCATGTCCTACACCCCTCCCTGTCTCTGTAACCCCTCCATCCCCTACACCCCTCCCTGTCTCTGTAACCCCACCATCCCCGACACCCCTCCCTGTCTCTGTAACCCCCTCCATCCCCACACCCCTCCCTGTCTCTGTAACCCCCTCCATCCCCACACCCCTCCCTGTCTGTGTAACTCCCCCCATCCCCTACACCCCTCCCTGTCTCTGTATCACCTCCATCCCCTACACCCATCCCTGTCTCTGTATCACCTCCATCCCCTACACCCATCCCTGTCTCTGTAATCCCCTCCATCCCCTACACCCCACCCTGTCTCTGTAACCCCCTCCATCCCCTACACCCCACCCTGTCTCTGTAACCCCCTCCATCCCCTACACCCCACCCTGTCTCTGTAACCCCCTCCATCCCCTACACCCCTCCCTGTCTCTGTAACCCCCTCCATCCCCTACACCCCTCCCTGTCTCTGTAACCCCTCCATCCCCACACCCCTCCCTGTCTCTGTAACCCCTCCATCCCCAACACCTCTCCATCCCCACACCCCTCCCTGTCTCTGTAACTCCCCCCATCCCCTACACCCCTCCCTGTCTCTGTATCACCTCCATGCCCTACACCCCTCCCTGTCTCTGTAACCCCCTCCATGCCCTACACCCCTCCCTGTCTCTGTAACCCCCTCCATCCCCTACACCCCTCCCTGTCTGTGTAACCCCCTCCATCCCCTACACCCCTCCCTGACTCTGTAACCCCCTCCATCCCCTACACCCCTCCCTGTCTTTGTAACCGCCCCCAACCCCGGTCCCGATGCCCCTCCCTGTGTCGTGGCAGTTCGCTCACCCTGCGTGCTGTGTACAGGGACAGTGCGATGGATGAGACACTCAGGACGATGATGGCGACGGCGTAGGGGTAGTAAGCCTCGACAAACCACAGAATGACACTGAATGCCTGGAAGCCGTAGTAGGGGTTCAGGATCTGTGTAGAGACCGGGAGCAGGCAGAATATCAGAGTCCACAGGCCCAACCCTTGTCAGCAAACAGCCCTGACCCAGAGGAAAACGATTGCCTGACTGTGGCATCACACTGCACAACTGACTGTCAACACGGGGCAGGGAGAGGGGATCGGGAAGGGAGGAGGGAGACGGGAGGGGGAGTGGGGAGGGTGAGGATAGGGGGAGTAGGACGGGGAGGGGAGGGGGGGTGGATAGGGGAGGGAGGGGGTAGGGGAGGGGAGGCAGAGAACTGGGGGAGGGGAGAGAGATGGCAGGGGGAGGGAGAGGACGGGGAGGGGAGGGGGAGGACGGGGAGGGGAGGGGAGGGAGAGGGGAGGGGGTTGGATTGGTCTTCACCTCCTCATGCCTACAAATTCCTTCCCTCATCACCAGTGCTCTTTGTTTGTGGAACATAGCTGTTCCTTCAGCGCACAATGGTGTGCCCGTCTTTAACACGCTCTTAGAGGAATCTAACCTTTCCCCCACAGAGCGCTTCATTTTTCTATCATCCATGTGTCTATCTAAGAGTCTGCCTTTGGGCACGCATGGTGTGTGTGCATACGTGACACGTGTGGGCCTGTATGCACATGCCGTGCGCGTGGCTACTATCTCCACCCCCGGTGAGGTTCAATCTGTTTGAGGGAACTGTCCCCCAGTGTCTGTGATCCCATCCACTCCCCACCCCACCCCCAGTGAAGTTCAGTGTCTGCTCCCCTACTGAGGATGAATGGGGCAGTGGAGGGACAGGGGCAGGAGTTTGTGGGTCTGGGTACGAGAGGCAGACCATCCGGGTCAGTGGAAGGACAGGGACCGACAGGAGTTTGTGGGTCTGGCTACGAGGGGTGGAGCACCCTGTGTCGGTGGGGAGACATGGACGGAGTTTGCGGGTCAGTGGAGAGACGGAGAAAGGAGTTTGCCGTGGACTGTTCTCACCTCCTTTCCCAGGAGCTTACTGTATGGAGGGACCTGGACGGCAATGACATTGGGACCGTAAATCAGTTTCCTGGAAGGAACATTGTAGAACAAGAAGAATTACACAGGAGGTAAGACAAAACAAAAGTGACAAGTCCTCGGAATGTGGGAACTTTGCTAACAACCTGTTCTGAGACTCCTGGTAAACTAATCCATCCTGATAGTACTTATGGAGATCCGAGCAGGATACGTTCTGTTCCAGACCCCTGGAAAACAGCAGGATAACAGAATAAGTCCCGGATTTCTTCTTCACTCACAGCTGAATAGCCAGGTTCTGCTCTAACACTGTCTGTACGTTTGCTGATGATACCACAGTTGTGGGCCACATCTCAATCAAACTAGGTAACGACAGAGATCTAGAAGATTATAAGGCTAGCAGGAAGGAGCTTAGGAATGAAATTAGGAGAACCAGAAGGGGCCATGAGAAGGCCTTGGCGAGCAGGATTGAAGAAAACCCCAAGGCATTCTACAAGTATGTGAAGAGCAAGAGGATAAGACATGAGAGAATAGGACCAATCAAGTGTGACAGGGAAAGTGTGTATGGAACCGGAGGAGATGGCAGAAGTATTTAATGAATACTTTACTTCAGTATTCACTATGGAAAAGGATCTTGGCGATTGTAGGGATGACTTACAGCAACCTGAAAAACTTGAGCATGTAGTTATTAAGAAAGAGGATGTGCTGGAGCTTTTGGAAAACATCGTTGGATAAGTCTCTGGGACTGGACGAGATGTCTCCAGGCTGCTGTGGAAGGCGAGGGAAGAGATTGCTCAGCCTCTGGCGATGATCTTTGCATCATCAATGGGGACGGGAGAGGTTCCGGAGGATTGGAGGGTTGCGGATGTTGTTCTATTATTCAAGAAAGGGAGTAGAGATCACCCAGGAAATTATAGACCAGTGAGTCTTACTTCAGTGGTTGGTAAGTTGATGGAAAAGATCCTGAAAGGCAGGATTTGTGAATATTTGGAGAGGTATAATATGATTAAGAATAGTCAGCATGGCTTTGTCAAAGGCAGGTTGTGCCTTACGAGCCTGATTGAATTTTTTGAGGATGTAACTAAACACATTGATGAATGTAAAGCAGTAAATGTAGTGTATATGGATTTCAGCAAGGCTTTTGATAAGGCCTGGAAGGCTTATTGAGAAGGTAAGGAGGCATTGGATCCAAGGGGACATTGCTTTGTGGATCCAGAAGTGGCTTGCCCACAGAAGGCAAAGAGTGTTTGTAGACGGGTAATATTCTGCATGGAGATCGGTGACCAGTGGAGTGCCTCAGGGATCTGTTCTGGGACTCCTACTCTTCATGATTTTTATAAATGACCTGGATAAGGAAGTGGGGGGGGTGGGTTAGTGGATTGGCTGATGACACAAAGGTTGGGGGTGTTGTGGATAGTGTGGAGGGTTGTCAGACATTACAGCGGGACATCAATAGGATGCAAAACTGGGCTGAGATGTGGCAGATGGAGTTCAACCCAGATCAGTGTGAGGTGTTCATTTTGGTAGGTCAAATATGATGGCAGAATATAGTATTAATGGTAAGACTCTTGGCAGTGTGGAGGATCAGAGGAAAGAGAGTGGGGAGGGAAAAAGAGGAGGAGGAACCGAGATGTGCGGCAATAATGGGGTCTTGTCTCCACTGGGTCGCACCTCAGCACGACGAAGGCTCTCTTGCTGGGGTCCCAGATGTAGCGGACACTCTGGTGCTGCACGTACCGGATCTGTGAGGACAAGGGAGGGGGGAGGATAGAAGGATGAGGGAGTTCCCACAATGGAATGTTCTATCCCGTTTCCCTCTCCACCCCCTCGCCATCAGGGATCACCCCTCCTCCCTCCACCCCCTCGCCATCAGGGATCACCCCTCCTCCCTCCACCCCCTCGCCATCAGGGATCACCCCTCCTCCCTCCACCCCCTCCCCATCAGGGATCACCCCTCCTCCCTCCACACCCTCCCCATCAGGGATCACCCCTCCTCCCACCACACCCTCCCCATCAGGGATCACCCCTCCTCCCTCCACCCCCTCCCATTCAGGGATCACCCCTCCTCCCTCCACCCCCTCTCCATCAGAGATCACCCCTCCCTCCACACCCTCCCCATCAGGGATCACCCCTCCTCCCTCCACACCTCCACAAGGATTCACCCCTCCTCCCTCCACACCTTCCCCATCAGGGATCACCCCTCCTCCCTCCACACCCTCCCCATCAGGGATCACCCCTCCTCCCTCCACACCCTCCCCATCAGGGATCACCCCTCCTCCCTCCACCCCCTCCCCATCAGGGATCACCCCTCCTCCCTCCACCCCCTCCCCATCAGGGATCATCGTCCTCCCTCCACACCCTCCCCATCAGGGATCACCCCTCCTCCCTCCACCCCCTCCCCATCAGGGATCGTCCTCCTCCCTCCACCCCCTCCCCATCAGGGATCATCGTCCTCCCTCCACCCCCTCCCCATCAGAGATCACCCCTCCCTCCACACCCTCCCCATCAGGGATCACCCCTCCTCCCTCCACACCTCCACATAAGGATTCACCCCTCCTCCCTCCACACCCTCCCCATCAGGGATCACCCCTCCTCCCTCCACACCCTCCCCACCAGGGATCACCCCTCCTCCCTCCACCCCCTCCCCATCAGGGATCACCCCTCCTCCTTCCACCCCCTCCCCATCTCGTCCCTCCACCCCCTCCCCATCTCGTCCCTCCACACCCTCCCCATCAGGATTCACCCCTCCTCCCTCCACACCCTCTCCATCAGGGATCACCCCTCCTCCCTCCACCCCCTACCCATCAGGGATCACCCCTCCTCCCTCCACACCCTCCCCATCGGGGATCACCCCTCCTCCCTCCACACCCTCCCCATCGGGGATCACACCTCCTCCCTCCACCCCCTCCCCATCGGGGATCACCCCTCCTCCCTCCACCCCCTCCCCATCAGGGATCACCCCTCCTCCCTCCACCCCCTCCCCATCAGAGATCACTCCTCCCTCCACCCCCTCCCCATCAGAGATCACCCCTTCCTCCACCCCCACCCCATCAGGGATCACCCCTCCTCCCTCCACACCTCCACATAAGGATTCACCCCTCCTCCCTCCACACCCTCCCCATCAGGGATAACCCCTCCTCCCTCCACCCCCTCCCCATCAGGGATCACCCCTCCTCCCTCCACCCCGTCCCCATCTCGTCCCTCCACACCCTCCCCATCAGGGATCACCCCTCCTCCCTCCACCCCCTCCCCATCAGAGATCACTCCTCCCTCCACCCCCTCCCCATCAGAGATCACCCCTCCTCCCTCCACCCCCTCCCCATCAGGGATCACCCCTCCTCCCTCCACCCCCTCCCCATCAGAGATCACTCCTCCCTCCACCCCCTCCCCATCAGAGATCACCCCTCCCTCCACCCCCTCCCCATCAGGGATCACCCCTCCTCCCTCCACCCCCTCCCCATCAGGGATCACCCCTCCTCCCTCCACCCCCTCCCCATCAGAGATCACTCCTCCCTCCACCCCCTCCCCATCAGAGATCACCCCTCCTCCCTCCACCCCCTCCCCATCAGGGATCACCCCTCCTCCCTCCACCCCGTCCCCATCTCGTCCCTCCACACCCTCCCCATCAGGATTCACCCTTTCTCCCTCCAACCCCTCCCCATCAGGGATCACCCCTCCTCCCTCCAACCCCTCCCCATCAGAGATCACCCCTCCCTCCACACCCTCTCCATCAGGGATCTCCCCTCCTCCCTCCACACCCTCTCCATCAGGGATCTCCCCTCCTCCCTCCACACCCTCCCCATCAGGGATCACCCCTCCTCCCTCCACACCCTCCTCATTAGGGATCACCCCTCTTCCCTCCACACCTTCCTCATCAGGGTTCACCCCTCCCTCCACACCCTCCTCATCAGGGTTCACCCCTCCTCCCTCCACACCCTCCCCATCAGGGATCACCCCTCCTCCCTCCATACCCTCCTCATCAGGGATCACCCCTCCCTCCACACCCTCATCATGGATCACCCCTCCCTCCACACCCTTCCCATCAGGGATCACCCCTCCCTCCACACCCTCCCCATCAGGGATCACTCCTCCCTCCACACCCTCCCCATCAGGGATCACCCCTCCCTCCACACCCTCCCCATCAGGGATCACCCCTCCCTCCACACCTTCCCCATCAGGGATCACCCCTCCTCGCTCCACACCCTCCCCATCAGGGATCACCCCTCCTTCCACACCATCCCCATCAGGGATCTCCCCTCCTCCCTCCACACACTCCCCATCAGGGTTCACCCCTCCTCCCTCCACCCCCTCCCCATCAGGGATCACCCCTCCTCCCTCCACACCCTCCCCATCAGGGTTCACCCCTCCCTCCCTCCACACCCTCCCCACCAGGGTTCACCCCTCCTCCCTCCACACCCTCCCCATCAGGGTTCACCCCTCCCTCCACACCCTCCTCATCAGGGATCACCCCTCCTCCCTCCACACCCTCATCATCAGGGATCACCCTTCCTCCCTCCACACCCTCATCAGGGATCACCTCTCCCTCCACACCCTCATCGTCAGGGATCACCCCTCCTTCCTCCACACCCTCATCAGGGATCACCCCTCCCTCCACACCCTCCCCATCAGGGATCACCCCTCCCTCCACACCCTCATCATCAGGGTTCACCCCTCCTCATTAGGGATCACCCCTCTTCCCTCCACACCCTCCTCATCAGGGTTCACCCCTCCTCCCTCCACACCCTCCCCATCAGGGATCACCCCTCCTCCCTCCACACCCTCCTCATCAGGGATCACTCCTCCCTCCACACCCTCCTCATCAGGGATCACCCCTCCCTCCACACCCTCCCCATCAGGGATCACCCCTCCCTCCACACCCTCCCCATCAGGGATCACTCCTCCCTCCACACCCTCCCCATCAGGGATCACTCCTCCCTCCACACCCTCCCCATCAGGGATCACCCCTCCTCCCTCCACACCCTCCCCATCAGGGATTACCCCTCCTCCCTCCACACCCTCCCCATCAGGGTTCACCCCTCCCTCCACACCCTCCTCATCATGGATCACCCCTCCTCCCTCCACACCCTCCCCATCAGGGTTCACCCCTCCCTCCACACCCTCCCCATCAGGGATCTCCCCTCCTCCCTCCACACTCTCCCCATCAGGGTTCACCCCTCCTCCCTCCACACCCTCCCCATCAGGGTTCACCCCTCATCCCTCCACACCTTCCCCATCAGGGATCACCCCTCCTCCCTCCACACCCTCCCCATCAGGGATCTCCCCTCCTCCCTCCACACTCTCCCCATCAGGGTTCACCCCTCCTCCCTCCACACCCTCCCCATCAGGGTTCACCCCTCCTCCCTCCACCCCCTCCCCATCAGGGTTCACCCCTCCTCCCTCCACCCCCTCCCCATCAGGGATCACCCCTCCCTCCACACCCTCCCCATCAGGGTTCACCCCTCCTCCCTCCACACCCTCCCCATCAGGGTTCACCCCTCTTCCCTCCACACCCTCCTCATCAGGGATCACCCCTCCCTCCGCACCCTCCCCATCAGGGTTCACCCCTCATCCACACCCTCCCCATCAGGGATCACCCCTCCTTGGGGTCACCTGTACGCCGGTGAAGGAGATGTTTTTTCGTAGCAGGGAGAATTCGTCAACAGGCTCGGGAGAGTCTGGGAGCCTGGGGTCTGGCCAAGGGCTGTACCTCAGAGACAGGGACCTCACCCTCTGACGATGCCACTGCTGAAATTCGTCCTGTGTCCGGGGCAGCGAGAGGGGAGGAGAAGGGGCAGGAGCGGGGAGCAGAGGGTAGCCGGATGGAGGGGTGATGGGTTACAGGAGGAGGAGGAGAAAGAAAGTTTGAAAGCCACAGCAATACATGACCTTCGGTAAATGCCCTTCTCTACCTTCCTCCGCACCCCCGCAGGCCAAGCAAGGTCATCAGTCTGAGGCCATTTGGCCCCTCAATCTGTGCTGGACTCCTCAGCCAAATGTTCTCCATCCCCACCCTGATAATTAGAAATGCACCAACTGTGGGAAACGGAGGTACAGTACGTCCAACTCCCCTTTGATGCGAGTGGTCCACCCCCACACTAAGACTGCTGTGGCTCTCTGCAGTACCCCTCCCTACCCCGACATCGTCTGCCTTGCAGACCCCCCTCGTATCGCAGTCCATCGTCTCCGATGACAGTCACCCTGACTCCCCACCACCCCTTCCTCTTTTCCACCCCATTCACCTTCTTCCCACCCCACCGTGCCCCTTCATCTCCACCCAACTTCACTGCCCTCCTCTCCCGACTGGTTCAGCCCCAGCCTCTCTCGTCCCGCGCCCCCCCCCCAACACTGGCCATCTCCCACCCCGAGTACCCACTCAAGCCCCTCCCTCTCACCGTGGTCTTCATCAGGACGTGCTCGGCATCCTGCAGGGGGCACGGGGCGCAGAAACACCACGTCTGCCACTGGGGTCGGCAGTGAAGGGCCAGGAGGAGCATGCCTCCGGTCAGCAGGCCAAGGAGAGTGGAGGGGACTGCCCGCCACCAGCTCCATCTGTACCCGTACAACACCTGTGGTGGGAGAGCAGCACACGTGAACCCGAGGGGTGGGCGCAGTGATCCCTCCAAACCCTCCGGAAATGAGTGAATCTCCCTCCACACCGTCCCATCACACACTCCCGGGGTCAGACACAGAGTGAATCTCCCTCCACACCATCCCATCACACACTCCCGGGGTCAGATACAGACTGAAACTCCCTCCACACCGTCCCATCACACACTCCCGGGGTCAGACACAGAGTGACCCTCCCTCCACACCGTCCCATCACATACTCCCGGGGTCAGACACAGAGTGAATCTCCCTCCACACCGTCCCATCACACACTCCCGGGGTCAGACACAGAGTGAATCTCCCTCCACACCGTCCCATCACACACTCCCGGGGTCAGACACAGAGTGAATCTCCCTCCACACCGTCCCATCACACACTCCCGGGGTCAGACACAGAGTGAATCTCCCTCCACACCGTCCCATCATACACTCCCGGGGTCAGACACAGAGAGAATCTCCCTCCACACCGTCCTATCACACACTCCCGGGGTCAGACACAGAGTGAATCTCCCTCCACACCGTCCCATCACACACTCCCGGGGTCAGACACAGAGTGAATCTCCCTCCACACCGTCCCATCACACACTCCCGGGGTCAGACACAGAGTGACCCTCCCTCCACACCGTCCCATCATACACTCCCGGGGTCAGACACAGAGTGACCCTCCCTCCACACCGTCCCATCACACACTCCCGGGGTCAGACACAGAGTGAATCTCCCTCCACACCGTCCCATCACACACTCCCGGGGTCAGACACAGAGTGAATCTCCCTCCACACCGTCCCATCACACACTCCCGGGGTCAGACACAGAGTGAATCTCCCTCCACACCGTCCCATCACACACTCCCAGGGTCAGACACAGAGTGAATCTCCCTCCACACCGTCCCATCATACACTCCCGGGGTCAGACACAGAGTGAATCTCCCTCCACACCGTCCCATCACACACTCCCGGGGTCAGACACAGAGTGAATCTCCCTCCACACCGTCCCATCACACACTCCCGGGGTCAGACACAGAGTGACCCTCCCTCCACACCGTCCCATCACACACTCCCGGGGTCAGACACAGAGTGAATCTCCCTCCACACTGTCCCATCTCGGTTGGGTCAGATGTTCCACAGTCCTCACACAACATTCCAACACACACCAATGGCCGATTACCATCTCGTTGTCTGCTCCCACATTCACCACCCGAGAGTGGGGGGAGTCCTCTGGCTCGGCGTCCCCAGACCCCACATGTGGACCCTGCTGCCTCGGCTGGTGGAAGTTGAGGAGCTGGGTGATGCTGTGTTGGTCGCTCCTGCTGGGCACTGTCACCTCTTCCCCAGGCTGGAGGGTCCGAGCCCAGGGGGTTTCTTCACTGTCTGGGTTCGGGTCAGCGTCTGTCATCGGCGTCATTCCTCACCGTCCCCCTGTCATCTCCATTCTCTGTGAATGCAGGGAATGGAAACCATAGCACATTGGAGTAGAATTGGGCCATTCAGCCCATCAAATCCCCTGCACTATTCCAGCATGGCTGATTTATTATCCCTCCTAACCTATTTTGCCTACCCACGCCCTGTAACCTTTGTCCCCCTATCATTGTCCACTTTAAATACACCCAATGACTTGGCCTCCACAGCCAGCTGTGGCAAAGAATTCCACCGATTCACCACCCTCTGGCTAAAGAACTTTCTTATCTCTGTTCTAAAGGTATGTCCTTGTATTGTGAGGCTGTGTCCTCTGGTCATAGACTCTCCCACTACAAGAAACATCCTCTCCACATCCACTCTGTCTGGTCCTTCCAATATCTTATAGGCTTCAATGAGGTTCCCCACTCTTTCTTCTAATCTCCGGGCCCAGAGCCACACACGTTAACTCTTTTATTGCCAGGATCATTCTGGACCATTGCATTTGCCTTCCTCACCGCCGACTCCACCCGCAAGTTAACCTTCAGGGAATCGCAGGTCTCACAGGTGCTTACACCTCTGATTTCTGAATTTGCTCTCCATTTAGAAAATAGACTAATAGATGTTCAAAGAGAAATTGGGCAGGTGTGTGGATGGGAAAGGAGAAGAGGCATACAGGCCAAATGCGGGCATCCGGAGCATGGATCAGGGATGAGATGAACTGTAGGGTCAAAAATATGTGGGTAAATTTTAAGACCCCACGTTCACTGTTTCACAACAGACGATACGTGCAAGGCTAGTGACTGAAGTCCAGATCGATGTGGCCATGAAGAGTGGTCAGTTCAGCTGTCTGTTCCAGTTGTGGTGTCATGTGCCCCTTGACAAGACATTATTACAGCAATCCAACAGTTTCATGGCCAACATTTCCTCAATGTATTTTTAAATTAAAAGTCCCCAGTGGCTGTTGTGGGATTCAAACCCTTGTCTCAAGGTGAATTGGGTCCCAGTAACATAGAACACAGTACAGTACAGGCCCTTCGGCCCACAGTGTTGTGCTGACCTTTTCACCTACTCCAGGATCAACCTAACCCTCCCCTTCCACATAGCCTCCATTTTTCATTTTTCCATAGGCCTATCTAAAAGTCTCTTAAATGTCCCTAATGTATCTCTCTCAATCACCTCCCCTGACAGTGGGTTCCACACCACTCTCTGTGTAAAGAACTTACCTGTGACATCTCCCCCCCACCATACTTTCCTCCAACCCCCCCCCCCCTTGTATTAGCCATTTCTGCCCTGGGAAAAAGTCTCTGGCTGTCAGCTCTATCAATGCATCTTGTACACCTCTATCAGGTCACCTCTCCAAAGACAAAAGCCCTAGCTCACTGAACCTATCCTCATAAGACATTTTCTCTAATCCAGGCAGCATCCTCGTAAATCTCCTCTGCACCCTCTCTAAAGCTTCCATGTCCCTCCTATAATGAGGTGGCCAGAACTGAACACAATACTCCAAGTCTATCCAGGGATTTATTGAGCAGTGGTGCTCTCCGCTGACAGAAACGGCTGGTGGTGGAATTCACGCAGAAGCAATCTGACCGAGAATCTCCATCCCACTCCCTCCAGTTGGAGAAGGAATGGGCAGGAGGACGGGGTTAGGTGGTGGTGGGGGAGATAAGAATAGGGGGTGGGCTTCACGTGGGCACACTCAGACCTGGCTTCAGATGCTGACATCTGGGCCGTTACCTTCAGTCTGGGAGAGAGCTGATGGCAGACTGCCCTCGCTGGCGGCCCTGCTGCACGCCGATGTCACAATGCCCCATTGTTGCAGTGGCTGCCACTGGATGGGCCGTTCATGTCTCTGAGAGGGGGGTGGCTGATGGCCAACACAGATATGAGGGGCCAGGGGGCCTGTTCCATACCATGACACTCCAGATCGCACCCCTCCACTCTGCACTCACAGAACGGGTGTGGGGGGGGCTTTGTTCCAGCCTGCGTCCAAGTGGAAGGTCACTCTCAGAATCAGCTTATCATCACTGACGTTTGCTGGGAAATTTTGGGGAGGCAGTACATGGAAGTTACAATAGATAAGAGGGAGGGGTTATACGTGCAGCAAAAAGAGGAATATTGAGGTATTCTTCACAGACCGTTCACTACCCATTGGCGGAGGGGAAGGAGCTGTTCCCAAAAGGTTGAGTGTGTGTCTTCAGGGTGCTGAACCCCTCCCCGATGGTAGTAATGAGAAGGGGGCATGTCCTGGGGGTGAGGGTCTGCTGCTGCCTTTTGAAGATGGTGGGGAGGGATGTGTCCATCATGGAGCTGACTGAGTCTGCAACCCTCGGCAGCCTCGTCTGAGCCTGGTCACTGGAGCCTCCGTGCCAGACGGTGAGATGACTGGAGCCTCTGTGCCAGACGGTGAGGCGACTGGAGCCTCTGTGCCAGACGGTGAGGCGACTGGAGCCTCCGTGCCAGACGGTGAGGCGACTGGAGCCTCCGTGCCAGACGGTGAGGCGAGCAGTCAGGAGGCTCTCCACCATACATCTGCAGGAGTCTGGTATCAAAGCTCTTGACACTCCTAATGAAACAAAGCCACTGGTGAGCCTTTCTCCTGATGCTATCAATATGGCGGGCCCAGGATAAACCTTCAGAGATGTTGAATGACACCCAGGAACTTGAAACTGCTCACCCTTTCCACCACTGACACGTCAATGAGGACTGGTGTGACAACTCACCTTCCCCTTTCCAGTCCACAATCAGTTCCTTACTCTGACTGACGTTTTGTGCAGGTGGTTGTTGTGACATCCCTTAACCCTCTGATCTACCTCACTCCTGTACACCTCCTCGTCAGCATTTCAGATTCTGCCAACAATAGTTGTGTCATCAGCAAATTTATAGGTGACATTTGAGCTGTGCGGGTGGGAGAAGAGGAATGTCTCTTTATTTTAATTATTAACTTTGCAATATATGAGATCCAGGGTGTGCTGTCTAGGAAGCATATTCCACAAGGATTTTCTAAAGGGAATCAGATAACCAGATAAAGGGCCTGCAGGACTGTGGGGAAAGAGCTCTTTCCATGTGATGTTGGAGGAAGTTCAGCCCGTCGAATCTGTGCCAGCCCCTAGCACAGCAGCCTGAACACAAGTCAAATACCCTACTGTTTCAGTGAACTCCCTCCTGGCACGAATGCTACACCTGCCCTGAAGCCACGTCTCTCAGCACCATTCAGATGCAACACCACCTGTAAGTCTGTTGGGTCATCTACGCTATACCGTAGCCTCTCTACAGCGGTGAGACCCAACAGAGACTGGAGAACAGAACCATTTCATCAGTCACCATCACTCCATCCACCAGCTCCCGGTGGCCGCCTGTGTTAGTTCTACTTCCCACTCCCATTCAGTCACGTCAGTCCATGGCCTCCTCTACTGCCAAGCTGAAGCCTCCCTCAGGATGGATGAGTGACACCTCAAATTCCCAAAACCATTCTTACAAAGCTAAAAAGTACGTGGCACCGTGGTACATGTGACAAGAGATAGAGCGCGGCCACAGCCCTTCCTGTCTAATGACCCCGCACCACGCAATGACACCCATATCACCAATTCACCTGCTGTCCTGTACGTCTTTGGACTGTGGGAGGAAACCGGAGCACCCGGAGGAAACCCACACAGTCACGGGGAGAACACACGAGCTGCTTTGAGTCAGCGGGGGGGAATGGAACCCAGTTCACTGACCATGTCACAGTATTGCATTAACTGCCATGTTACCTTAGCTCCCTGCTATTTCCATGGTTGTTCTGTACATACGACTGTGTACTTGCATGTAACACCAATACCATCGTCAAATTCGCAGACGACACAACAGTGATCAGGTTGATCTCCAACAGAGACGAATCAGCGTACAGAGCGGAGGTACAGAACTTAGTGAGCTGGTGCTCAGAGAACAACCTGTCTCTTAATACAGCAAAGACTAAGGAGCTAATTATCAACTTTGGAAAGTCACGGGATGACGAGTACGCTCCAGTCTACATTAACAGAGACATAGTGGAGAGAGTGTCCAGTTTCGGGTTTCTGGGAATACACATCTCAGAAGACCTTACATGGTCCACTAACACCACAACGATAGTTAAGAAAGCACAGCAATGCTTGTTTTTCCTGAGGACGCTGAAGAAAGCTGGTCTGTGTGAACAGATGCTGGGACCTTTTACCGCTGCACCATAGAGAGCATCTTAACATACTGCATCTCTTGTGTGATATCTCAGTTGTACAGCAGCTGATAGGAAAGCACTTCAGTGGGTCGTCTCTAGTGTACAGAAGATCGTCGGGACACAGCTCCCAGCCCTGGAGGACACCTACAGCTCTCGTTGCCTAAGGAAAGCTACAAGCATCTGTAAGGACAATACACACCCATGCAATCATCTGTTTGAACTTCTTCCATTCGGCAAACGTTATAAGATTTTCTATGCCCGCACTTCCAGACTGAAAAATAGCTTTTTCCCCGGAGTTATAATTGCTCTAAACCAATCGATCAAGCATCATCCATAAATTGTTATATTGCTACTTTAATACTGGTTTTATGGCTGTCACGCATCTGAGTTGTGCTTTTGTACTGCTGGACATTGCTTGTACTGGCTGGTTACTTGATTTTATTTATTGTTTATTTATTTTTTTTGTTGTTTTATAGCATTGAGTACGAGAGTTGCAAACTCATTTTCGCTGTATTGGTGCATGACAACTGTACTATGCAATGACAATAAAGATATTTCATTTCACCTGTCCTGGAGACCCGGGGGTTGGAGGGGGGGGCAGGGTGATCTCAGGAGCTGTGAGTGCCTTTCTGTTCTCAGTCAATTGGGGGCTGCATGATCTTTGGCTCAGGCCCTATGTTAATGAAAACCCTTTCACGATTCTTGCTGTGATATCCACTGTGCCATCCATTCCACAATCTCTCGATGCTGGGGAAAAAATGGGGCCAATCACATTCACGGAGTTCCTGGCTCCACCACACTGTCACACAGCCACACACCCTCAGTGGTCCTTGATGAAGGGTCTCGGCCCAAAACGTCGACTGTTTACCCTTCCACAGATGCTGCCTGGCCTGCTGAGTTCCTCCAGCATTTTGTTTTTGGTGTGTGTTCCTTCAGAAGATCTATCTGGTAGTCTCTCCTCTGGATTCAGTGATGAAACCCTGTGACTGAGCTGCTGGCCGAGCCTCACACACAGACAACAGCACCACACAAACAAACATGACCATTGTGCTTTGGAGCTGCTGGGCAAGGGCGTTCAGGATATCTGGCCAGTTCAGGCAGACCACAACACAGCTCACAGTAAGGGTTAGAGTCGGGAGAAGGTGAACAGGTCTCCTCCTGAGATCATGGTGAAGATTCAGAGCTGGGAGAATGGAAGACTGACTGGGATGCTGCCTGGATTGGAAAGGTCTTATGAAGAAAGGTTGTGTGAACTAGAGCTTTTCTCTTTGGGGCGAAGGAGAATGAAGGGTCACTTGATGATTGAGAGGCGTACAAGATGATTATTGATTTATTGGGATACAGTGTGGAAAAACCCTTCTGGCCCTTCCTGCCGTGCTGGCCAGCAACCCCTAATCATGGGGCAAGTTACAAATGACCTACTAACCCCTATGTCTTTGGACTGTGGGAGGGAACCGGAGCACCCGGAGGAAACCCCCACGGTCACAGGGAGAACGTACAAACTCCTTACAGACTGCAGCGGGAATTGAACCCCTGTCACTGGTGTGCTCACCACTACCCCACCATGCCACCCCGAAGAGGCATAGATCGAGTGGATAGCCAGAGACCTTGTTCCAGGGCAGAAATGGCTAACAAGAAGGGACATAATTTTAAGGTGTTGGAGGAAAGTATTCAGGGGATGTCGACGGTTCTTCTTTACAAAGAGTGGGAGGTGGTTGGAGGCAGATGTATTAGGGACATGGATGAAAGGAAAATGGGATTCTGTGTGAGGGAAGGGTTAGATTGATCTTGAAGTAGGTAAAGGGTTAGCACATCATTGTGGACTGAAGGGCCTGCACTGTGCTATATCCCGTGTTGTAAAGGCACAAAGAAGATGCCAACTCCCATGGATCTGGAGTTGAACAGCAGTGGGGAGGTGGGTGCATTAGGGAGAATGGGGAAAGTTGAAACCCTCATCACACCCACAAGGAGGCATTGGGAATGGGGCCGGACACTGGGAATGGGGCCAGACACTGGGACGGAGCCAGACACTGGGACGGAGCCAGACACTGGGACAGGGGGCAGACACTGGGAATGGGGCCAGACACTCGGAATGGGGCCGGACACTGGGACGGAGCCAGACACTGGGACGGGGGGGCAGACACTGAGATGGGGGCCAGACACTGGGACAGGGCCAGACAGTTACCTCCCCATGCTAGACTGAATGTCCCATGCATGTGATGGTGTAGCACAGATAAATTGCCAGCAGGCGAAGGCTGACACCAGAGGGCCCTCCATCCCGAGCGGTGGTTGGTGTGAAGGAGAGCTCTGTGCTTATGTTACCTACATGATAGGGTTGTCCAATTACAAACAGACATTCCTTACACCCCCACATTGCCTCATATTCCCCCCCCCCCTCCCAGGGCTTCACAGCCAGCAGGTATGGTTCTGGAATACAGTTACTGTCAGTGTGGTACAGCACAGAAACAGGACTTTTGGCCCATCATGGCTATAGTCATATTCATACTTTATTGATCCCGGGGGAAATTGGTTTTCGTTACAGTTGCACCATAAGTAATTAAATAGTAATAAAACCATAAATAATTAAATAGTAATATGTAAATTATGCCAGGAAATAAGTCCAGGACCAGCCTATTGGCTCAGGGTGTCTGACCCTCCAAGGGGGGAGTTGTAAAGTTTGATGGCCACAGGCAGGAATGACTTCCTATGACGCTCTGTGCTGCATCTCAGTGGAATGAGTCTCTGGCTGAATGTACTCCTGTGCCCAACCAGTACATTATGTAGTGGAAGGGAGACATTGTCCAAGATGGCATGCAACTTAGACAGCATCCTCTTTTCAGACACCACCATCAGAGAGTCCAGTTCCATCCCCACATTACTGGCCTTACGAATGAGTTTGTTGATTCTGTTGGTGTCTGCTCCCCTCAGCCTGCTGGCCCAGCACACAACAGCAAACATGATCGCACTGGCCACCACAGACTCGTAAAACATCCTCAGCATCGTCCGACAGATGTTAAAGGACCTTAGTCTCCTCAGGAAATAGAGACGGCTCTGACCGTTCTTGTAGACAGCCTCAGTGTTCTTTGACCAGTCCAGTTTATTGTCAATTCGTATCCCCAGATATTTGTAATCCTCCACCATGTCCACACTGACTCCCTGGATGGAAACAGGGGTCACCGGTACCTTAGCTCTCCTCAGGTCTACCACCAGCTCCTTAGTCTTTTTCACATTAAGCTGCAGATAATTCTGCTCACACCATGTGACAGTTTCCTACTGTAGCCCTGTACTCAGCCTTATCTCCCCTGCTGATGTATCCAACTATGGCAGGGTCATCAGAAAACTTCTGAAGGTGACAAGACTCTGTGCAGTAGTTGAAGTTCGAGGTGTAAATGGTGAAGAGAAAGGGAGACAAGACAGTTCCCTGTGGAGCCCCAGTGCTGCTGATCACTCTGTCGGACACACAGTGTTGCAAGCACACGTACTGTGGTCTGCCAGAAAGTCAGTGACTTTCGGCCCATCATGGCTATACCAACCATTATGGCCATCAATGCTCATTGTATTTGTCTGCATTGTGACTGTGTTCTTCTATATTACCTCTGAAAGGTGGCAATTATCTGATTCCTTCCCTCCCCAACACCATTTGCCAACCACTCTGTAAAAACTCTTCCCCTCAAATTCCTTTAAAACTCCTTCCCCTTACAGTCTCCTTATAGACTGGGGCTGTACGGTAGCATAGTGGTTAGCACAATGCTTTACAGTACAGGTGACCTGGGTTCAAATCCCACTGCCGTCTGTATGGTCTGGGTGGCAAGGCTCATAGGGCCCAGAAGGCCAACCCTGCGCTGTATCCCAATAAATCAATCTACGCATTCTTGTTTTTAAGATGAGAAAGATTAGTTTTATTTGTCACAGGTACATCATCAAAACAGACTGAAATGCGTCATGTCCAATCTGACGATGTGCTGGGAGCAGCCCCCAAGCGTCGACGCTCTTAACGCCCGCAGTCTACTAACCCTAACCTGCAGGCCTTTGCAATGCGGAAGGAAAGCAGGGCGCCCGTGTTGGCCCTGGTCTGGGGGTGTCGGGCAGCAACACCCTGGGTGTTGCACGTTGTCAGTGACAGGCAGACACCCACGGTCCTATTCCCAGTGTGTATACAGTACAGCAGTTAGAGGAGTGACTCCCCCGAGGGAGGAACCCCAAACCAAATCCACAACACAAAAACAAAACACAGGCAGAGCGGAAACTAGCGCGACTCTCCCACAATGGAACCAGTGAGCAGTGAGGGAAAGGTGAAGGGGTGGCTGTAATACTTGTTCCGTTGGCAAGGATAAGTGTCGGGAGATAGATCAGTGGGGAGGGTCCCTGCAGAAAGTGCGGGGCGGAGGGAAGATCTTCTTGGTGGTGGGATCCCGCGGAGGTTCCGCAGCTTTATTTGTTGGACGCGCTGGCTAGAGGGATGTAAGTGCCGGGAGGGAGATCGCTCCCTCACTACCATTCAGGGGGCCTGGATATCGGCGAGACCCGACGTAGAATGGGAGACAACTTCGCCAGGCAACAGCTGTGCTCGGTCCGCCAGAAAAACCGGGATCTCCCAGTGGCCATCCGTTTCAATCCCACTTCCCATTCCCATAGTGACATGTCAGTCTATGACCTCCTCTACTGTCACAATGAGACCACACTCAGGTTGGAAGAACAACACCTTTACATACTAGCTGGGTGGCTAAGGGTGCGGCTCGTTGGGGCAGGAGGGCCTGTTTCGTGATTTGGGATCCCCTACTTCAATACGATGGACTGGTGAGCTCCTGCTCTACCTCGTCATGTCTTACACCTACCCACTGTCTATCTGCACTGCACTTTCTCTGTAAGATAGGTACTTTCTTGATCCCAAGAGAAATTAGAATGTCACAGTAGCATTACAAATGCACGGATATACATATTAGAAGAGAAGTAAGAAATAAAAAATGTTGCCTCAAACAGTCTAGCAGGAGGGGTCATCACTTCCCCAGCTATAGGTTGACTCATTTATAGAGCCTGGTGACCGAGGGTAAGATTGACCTCATATAGCACTCTTTAGAGCAGCGCTGTTGTCTTAGTCTATTACTAAAAGTGCTCCTCTGTTCAGCCAAGGTGGCAGGCAGGGGGTGAGAAACATTGCCCAGAATTGCCAGGATTTTCCTAGGAGTCCTTTGTTCCACCAAAGACTCCAGTGTGACCAGTTTGACTCCTATAACAGAGAAAGCCTTTCTATCAGTTTATTGAGCCTGTTGGCATTGCAAGTGTTGATGTCATTGCCCCAGCACACCACTGCATAGAAGATTGTACTGGTCACAACAGACTGGTAGAACGTGTGAAGGAGAGGCCTGCATACTCCAAAGGACCTCAGTCTCCTCAGGAAGTAGAGGTGACTCTGGCCCTTCTTGTACACAGCCTCCGTGTTGGTGCTCCACTCAAGTCTGTCATCCAGATGCACCCTCAGGTACCTGTAGGTCCTCACCACATCCACGTCCTCACCATCAATGTTAACAGAGTACAGTGCAGGCTTGGTCTTCCTAAAGTCCATCACCATCTCCTTTGTCTTACTGATGTTGAGCTGCAGATGATTCAACTTGCACCATTTGACAAAGTCCTCCACCAGGGCCCTGTATTCATCCTCCCACACGCCCTTTATAAACCCAACTATTGCTGAGTCATCAGAGAATTTCTGCAGATGACATGACTCAGTGTTGTATCTAAAGTCCAAGGTATACAGGGTAAACAGGAAGGGAGCCAATACAGTCGCCTATGGGGCCCCAGTGCTGCTTAAAGCCATGTCTGACACACAGCTCTGAAGCCGTACAAACTGTGGTCTGCCAGTCAGGTAGTCCATTATCCAGGCTACAATGGAAGTGCCAGTCTGCATTGAATGGAGCTTCTCCCCCAGCAATGAGAGCTGTATGGTGTTGAAGGCATTTGAGAAATCAAAAAACATGATTTTCACAGTGCTGCCCTACAAAAAGTAGTGGATACAGCCCAGCCCATCATGGGTAAAGCCCTCCCACCCCCACACAGTACATGCTCTCTTGGCCATGGTTCTGACATATTTTGACACAGACAGGTTGTTAATGATGCTTAATCCTAGGAACTCCAAGCTCTGAACCTCAACACCATTGATGAAGACACCTGAAGCTTTGACAAACTTCTATAGACGTGCATTGGGGAGTATATCGACTGGCGGCACCACAGACTGGTGTGAAAATGCCAAAGCCCTAGAACAGAAAATCCTACAAAAAGTAGTGGATATGGCCCAGTCCATCATGGGTAAAGCCCTCCCCAGTATTGAGTACATCTACATGAAATGCTGTCGGAGACCAGCATCCATCATCAGAGATCCCCACCATCCAGGACAAGCTCTCTTCTCACTGCTGCCATCAGGTAGAAAGTACAGGAGCCTCAGGACTCACACCACCAGTTTCAAGAAGTTATTACCCCTCAACCATCATCAACTTCTCCTCCCCCATCATTGAAGTGTTGCCGCAGCCTACGGACTCACTTTCAAGACCTCTTCATCTCATGTTCTTCATAGTTATTGCTTATTTATTTATCATTATTATTTATTTCCTTTTGTATTTGCACAGTTTGTTGACACCAATGTCCTAGTTGGTGTGGTCTTTCATTGATTCTGTTATGGTTATTCTATTATTGATTTATTGAGTAATGCAAGACAATGAATCTCAGGGTTGTATATGGAGACGAATATATGTACTCTGACAATAAATTTACTTTGAGCATGTTCACCTCCCCTTCCACCCCCTTCCTGAAGGGAATGACTAGTTCTGCTATATTGACATCGAGGGAAATGTTGTTATGACACCACATTATGGCTGTTTCTGGAATCTTGCCGCGTGCAGGTTGGTAGATCTAGGGCTGGCAGGTGTGGAGAGAGGTTCCCTGCCGCCCTTTGTCTCCACTGCTCCACTCCCGCCCCCCCCCCAGCCCAAGCACGGCCGAGCTGGTACCAGTGGTGTGATCCTGACCCGCGACGCCCTGCTTCTCACCAGCAGTCCAATGGTCAACGAGAGCATGCTGACAGCTGGCGGCCACAAGAAAAGGAATGCCAGGGTATTACGTGGTACCGTGATAATAAATTTACTTTTAACTTTATTCTGCATTATGTTGCTGCTTTTCCCTTCTGTGGTATATTCATTTGGAAATCAGCAGGTAACAGACCCTTCCAGCCCAACAAGCCTGTTACACCCTCGTGAACAATTGACCACTAACCGGTACGTCTTGGGACCGTGCGAGGAAACTAAAGCATCTGCTCACGGGGAGAACGTACAGATTCTTTAATACATGATCTGTGCGGAGGGCATGCAAAATAAAGCTTTTTTCTCCCCCACTACACCTTGGTACATGTGTCAATATCAAAACAAACTTAACTTTAAAAAAATACCCATTTACGTCCCTCAATCAGGTCACCCCTCAGGGTCCTTTGAGTCAGGGGAAACAATCCCAGCCTGCGCTGTCTCCTTGCCCTCACTACCTGTCAGCACATGGGGCAAAAATCAGTGGGTGGGGGGTCCCTAATTAGCTTTGTGTAGGTCAGGCAATGGCGATTGCAGTAATTGAGAGAGGTGTACAAGATGGTAAGAGGCATCAATAGAGTGGACAGAGCCTTTTATTCAGGGTGGAAATGGCTCATACAAGGGGGCATTGTTTTAAGGTGATCAGAGTTAAGTTTTTTTGGTGGGGTGAATCAGAGATAAGTTGCATGGTGTGTGGAACTCACTGTCAGGGGTGGTGGGAGAGGCAGATACATTGGGGAACTCTTAGATAGGCACAGGGACGATGGAAAAATGGAGGGTCATGTGAGAAGGAATGGTTAGATTGAGCTGGGAGTAGATTAAAGTGTTAGCACAATATCATGGGCTGAAGGGCCTGAACTGTGCTGTTCTATACTGACCGCTTTGCTCTGCTCAATCACACATTCCCATTACCATCCATCTCCCCCCAACGTACACCAAGAAGTCAGTTAACCTACCAACCCGCAAGTCACTGGGATACGAGAGGGAACCCGAGCGTCCAAGGGAAAACTCCGGTGTCTTAGAGAGAACGCGCAGGGTCCACAAAGACGGCACCTACAGCCAGGTTCAAACCGCGTCCTTGGAGATGCAAGGAGCTGTACTAACTCTTACTCCATCCCATCAGTGCCTGAAATGGCCACAAGAAATAGCAGAGTTGTGGACACAGCTCAGAAACCAGCCTTGCCTCAGTAAAGCAGCCAGCATCATCTAAACCTTCTCCCCTTTCTCAGTTGGCAGAAGATACAAAAACCTGAAAGCACCCACCACGAGACTGAAGGACAGCGTTATCGGACCATTGAATGGCTCCCTACAATGATAAGATGGACTCTTGACCTTGCAATCTACCTCGTTATTTCTTTGTACCCTATTGTCTACCTGCACTGCACTCTTTCTATAGCTGTTACACTTTATTTGGCATTACTATTGTTTTAACTCTGATACCTCAGTGCACTATGTAATGATCTGATCTGTATAAACAGCATGTAAGGCTAGCTTTTCACTGCATCTCAGTACATTTGACAATAACTAAATAATTCTAATCTCTCCAGCTTTTTCTTAGACGACGAGTGCCTATCTTCTGCCCGTTGAAATGAGATTTATTCTGCCTTTATAAGAACAAGTAAAAAGCTCCTCCAGCATTTCAGAAGTTTATTTAATGTGGGCTTTAACCTTGTGCTTGGAAACTCCACTCAGAGCCAACCTGCCAGAAGTTGCTAATTCCTAAAACCCAAGGCATTTCCACCATGCAAAGGCTGGGGATAATTGGTAACCTCCAGTTCAAACCTCACGGCGAGAGTTAATTTAAATAACCGGACCTTGTCCTTCACCCGCCTACCTTCAGTGTCACCCATCACCAGGCAGCTTGTACTCCTTCCTCCCTCCCTCCTCCTTCTTCCCCCTACTTTTCCCATCCCAATGAAGGGTCTCAGCCCCAAAATTCGATTATTCATTCTCCTCCATAGGTGCTGTCTGACCTGGTGAGTTTCTCCATAATTTTGTGTGTGTTACTCTGGATTTCCAGGATCTGCAGAATCGCTGTGTTCATAACTAACAGGAATAACGAAATAAGAATCCTTTGAAACTACCAGGAAAACCCATCTGCCCCCCCCAATAGAAATCTGTCACCCTGAGCCAACCTAGAACGTATACAACCCAGACTGTCAGTCTGCCCTTTGAAATTGCCCGCAAGACAAGTGAAGGAAATAGCAATCTTCTCAAAGAGCCCTCCACAGAGAGGGAGTGAATTTAAAGTCAATCTTAGGTATTCATGTAACCCTGGTAACCCCGAACAGGTATCTGGTTTATGATCCACACACTTCCCAAAGTTCTGGCTGTCACTAGCTGAGATGACCTGTCGTGGACCCATCATATAAACGTAATTATAAGTAAAGCACGGCAGCGCATAGCAGACTGTGGAGATGCTGCACAACATCTAAAACCTTGACAAACTTCTATAGATGTGTGGTGGAAAGCGTGCTGACTGCCTGCATCACAGCCTGGTGTGGGAACACCAACGCTTTTGAACAGAAAATCCTACAAAAGGTAGTGGATTTGGCCCAATACATCACAGATAAAGTCCTCCCAACCACTGAACACATCTGCATGAAATGCTGTTGTAGAAAAGCAGCATTCATCATCAGAGATGCTCACCACCCAGGCCATGCTCTCTTCTCGCTGCTGCCATCAGGTAGAAGGTACAGGTGCCTCAGGACTCACACCACCAGTTACTCCCCCTCAACCATCAGGCTCTTGACCAAAAGAGGGTAACTACACTCATCCATCGAGATGTTTCCATAACCAATGATTTCACTTTGACTCCTTATCTTGTTATTTCATGCTCTCATTATTTACTGCTATTTATTTATAGTTGCATTTCTATACTCCTGCTCTTTCATTCAACCTGTATAATTACTAATCTATAGATTTGCAGGAAAAGAATCTCAGGGTTGTATGTGGTGACACGTATGTGCTCTGATAACAAATTTTACCTTGAACTTTGAAGTTGATCTGCTGGGCTGTATCATCACCACTGAGAGACCCATGACCCATACACACCTGAACCCAGCACTTGCTCAGACTCATCTGTTTCAACATCACGGGTAGTTTGGAAGAAGCCAATCATTCCATGTTTTCCTATCCACCAACCCTGGAGACCTGGGGTGGGATCTTGCAGTCTGCGAGCACTTGCCACTCCTGGTAAACTGGGGTCTGCATAGTCTTTGGCTGAATGAAAACACTGGCTGGAATCCATGCAGTGCCTTTCACAATGCCAGCCATTCAGCCCATCCTTTGTATGCTGGGCAATGAAAAAAAAATGGGGCTAATCAATTCAAATGAGTTTTTGAGTCCACTACAGGGTTACAGAGCCATACCCCTCAAGAGCATCTCTTCAACAGCAGAGGTACAAGCCATTCGGTCCACAGAATTTGTGCCGGATGATGCTGCATTAAACTAGGTAACTTCTGCCTGCACAATCCATATCCCTTCACGTTCATGTCTTATCTATAAAGCCCCTTAAACAACATGACTGTATCAGTTTCCTGGCAGCCCAATTCCAGACACTTATAACTTGTGTGAAAAAAACTTTCCCTTCTCTAGACCCTGCCAAGTTCCTCCAGTACTGTGTGTCCTGGCTGATTCCTGCATCTGTAGCCTCGTGTGTCAACAACAGAGTGGAATATAAACATCACCTGCTGGAATGCAGCTTGGGAGCCTGTCACTACCTTGGACTTGAGTAAGTCTGGGTAAGCTTCCTTCACCCAGTCAAGCCCAGCTGTCTCAGGCCTGCAGAGACGAGCTGGATTACAAGAAGCAGTCTACCACAGGCTCTTAACACAAGGTGAGTTGAACATCAGTGGGAAAATTGCAAATGCTATTTGTCAGAATGCTACAGTCTAGTGCAAGCTGGTTTCTTCACTGCAGCCTTAGCATCCAAACTCATTCCAGACAGGGCAAGGAACACAGAACACAAGCCCAGATCGATACAGAGAGCTGCCTGTGTGTTGCGGTGAAAAGACAGATGGTCTTTCACTATGCAAAGTGTACATGGGTCCTATTATGCAGGCTGCTGGCATCTGGAAGCCAACAACTTTAGCCAACTCACCCTATCTGTCTGGTATGGGTGAGCGACTTCAAGTTCCTGGGTGTCGACATCTTTTAAATGGCACTGCTGAAGCACAGCAACTATTTGCCTGTAGAAAACTATTAACTACTTTATTAACCACACTCTTTCTGGTAAATGATCACCACAATCAATAACCTGCAACTTCCCTTTCGAAGCTGAGCTTTTGAACCACCTGTATCACCTGACATTTTTACAGTGGGAACTGAAAACAGGAAGGAGGACCAATGCAGCAAAGTGTGTACGGGCCAGATCTAGGCGCCTGGGCCCAGGAGTGGGAAATGAGTCAATGTTTGGCCATTGCTGGAGCGGGCTTGGAGGCCATTCAATACGGTAGGACTAAGGTGAGATGAGCAAAGGTGAGGTAGTCGAGACCTGAGCCCAAAGAACTACTCTAGTTTTGACTGGTGAAATGCCGGGCTGAACGGGAAAGGCCAGGCACCTGCTGAATCAAGGCGATGGTCTCTGGGTCTGAAAGCGCTAGGACCTGGGTCTGAGAGTGAGGAGTAGCCCAAGGTTTGGAGGACTCGAGCACCTGGCCAGATTGAAATGTCAGTGTGTCTGGGCCGGGCCAGTGTTCAGCTCACTGTTCCGCAGGGTTTACTCGTCTCTGCACTGCACTGAGACTAGTGGATCTACCACAGAATGCTACTGGATTGGCTTTGGTGAACTGTAATTGTTTGCATGACTTGTTTCTTTCTGCACATTGGGTCTTTTTTTGGTGGTTCCATTAGGATTCTTTGCTTTGTAGCTGCCTGTAAGGAGATGCTATATACTATGCATACTTCAATAAATATACCTTGATTGCTGAAGATCTGTCTATATACCTGGCCGAACCAACTAAGGGAATCACGAAGGTGGCACCCCAGTGGCTATATTTCATTAGGAATTTGAGGAGATTTGGTGTATCAAAGGCTCTTGCTTGTCTACAGACAGCATTGTGACTGGTTGCGTCACTGTCTGCGATGAAGGTGCCGATGCAGAGGATTGGAAAAAGCTGCACAAAGTTGTAAACTCAGCCAGCTCCTTCATGGGCACCAGCCTCCCCAAAAGGCAACGTCTCCAGGCAGCAGCAGGCCCCATCATCAAAGCCCCTCACCATCCAGGACATCCCCTCTTCTCATTACTACCATCAAGGAGTACAGGGGCCTGAAGACAGAGACGACATTTCAGGAACAGCCACCATCAGATTTCTGTACGATCCACGATCCCTCCTTTGCACTATTTTGTTGTAAACTGCAGTAATTTGTTAAGCCCGCACTGTATTGCTGCCCCAAAGCAACAAATTTCATGACTTGTTTAGTGTCACTGATGTGACTCCGAGAACTAACCCCTTCTGCTGGGCATCATGTATGACTTTGGCACAGTCTCTCCTCTCCTCTCCGTTACCACAGCTGCAGAGGATCCATGCCTTGCTGTTGGCAAGCCTAACACTCCAGCAAAGCACGGTGTGCTTTCAACAGCCACATTCACTATCTGCTCTACCCACCCACCCCCAAATCCTATCACCACAAAACAATGCTTTTCTCCTTCACAGGTCTGGAGAAGGGTCTCTAAACCAAAACATTACATGTTTCTCCTACTGCAGATACTGCCTAAATGCCTCCAGCATTTTGAATAACGCACGAAATACTGGAGGCACTCAGCAGGTCAGGCAGCATCAATGAAGAGGAATAAACAGTCAATGGTTTGGACCGAATTCTTTCACTGGGACTGGAAAGGAAGGGGGCAGAAGCCAGAATAAGGTGGGGAGAAGCACAACATTGTGGGCCGAAGGGCCTGTGCTGTACTATTCTGTTACGTTCAATGTAAGTACAAGCTCACTGATAGACAAGACAAGCCTCCATAGAGTCTCTTGTTTATGATTTCCAGCACTTTAATTTTTATTTGGAGATACAGCCAGGTATCAGGCCCTTCTGGCCTCATGAGCCCACACCCATCTACATGCATGTGACCAACTGACCTAACAACCCACAGGAAGACAAAAGAGGAAATTATACATCAGTTAGCCTAACCTCAGTGGTTGGGAAAGTGTTGAGTCCATTATTAATGACAAGGTTTTGAGGTACTGTACTTGAAGACTAATGATAAAAAAAAGTCAGCAAGGTTTCCGTAAAGGGAAATCTTGCCTGACAAATCTGTTGGAATTCTTTGAAGTAGTAACAAGCAGGGTGGACAAAGTAGAGGCAGTGGGTGTCATTTACTTGGATTTTCAGAAGGCACTTGATTGCCACACATGAGGTTGCTTAACAAGATAAGATCCCAGGGTGTTACAGAAAAGATACTGGCATGGATAGAAGCATTCAGGCAGGCAGGAGGCAGCCACTGGGAATAGAGAGTGGGAATAGAGGGGGGCATTTTCTGCTTCAGTGCCAGTGACTTGTGGTGTTCCTCAGGGGTCAGTATTGGGACCACTACTTTTCACATTGTTTGTAAATGATTTGGGTACTGGAATTGATGGCTTTGAGGCAATGTTTGCAGATGAAATGAAGATAGGTGGGGGGGGGTGGGTAGTGCAGCAGGACTTAGACAAAGTGGAAGAAAGGGCAAAAGAGTGGCAGGTGGAATAGTGTTCAGAAATGTATGATAATGCATTTTGGTAAAAGGAAGAATACTGCAGACTTCTCTAAATGGGGAGAAAATTCAAACAGAGGTGCAAAGGGACATGGGAGTCCTCATGCAAGACTCCCAGAAGGTGAATTCACAGGTCAAGTTTGTTGTAAAGAAGGTAAATACAATGTTGGCATTTATTTCAAGGGGAACAGAATATAAGAGCAAGGAGAGAATGCTAAGGCTTTATAAGAAATTAGTCAGGCCACACTTGGAGTATTGTCAACAGTCTTAGGCCCCATATCTCAGAAAGGATGTGTTGTCATTGGAGAGAGTCCAGAGGAGGTTCACGAGGATGTTTCCAGGAATGAAGGGGTTAATTAACATGAGGAACGTTTGGCAGCTATGGGCCTGTACTTACTGGAATTTAGAGACATGTACGGGGATCTCATTGAAACCTACCGAATGTTGAAAGGACTAGATAGGGTGGATGTGGAGGGAATGTTTCTTCTGCTGGGCATAGCCTCAAAATTGAGGGACAACCTTTTAGAACAGAAGTATGGAGGGTTTTTTTAAGCCAAAGTGAGGTGAATCTGTGAAATGCTCTGCCACAGACTGTAGTTGAGGCAAGTCCAAAGGGTCAAAGGGTATACTTAAAGCAGAAGCTGACATATTCCTGATTGGTCGGGGCATTAAGGGATATAGTGAGGGGGCAGGTGTATGGGATTGAATGGGATCTGGGAGCAGCCATGATGAAATAGCGAAGACTCGATGGATGGGCTGAATGGCCTAATTCTGCTCCTCTGTCTTCTGCAGAATGGATCATAGGAGAAAGGGAAGGTGGGGATTCAGGGGGCGGCGTGAAGAGGTAAGAGGTCAGATCGGGGAATAGAAGGGGAGGGAAACTTTTTTCCTCTGGAAGGAGAAATCATTATTCACCATCAGGTTGGAAGCTATCCAGACAGAATATTGCTCTTCCATTCTGACCAGAGGGGGCATGGACCAACACGGCAGAACAGGAATTGGAATTAAAATGTTAAGCAAGAAAGAGGTGGATGAAGATGAGGTGTTCAATGAAGTGGCCCCCAAACTTACGAGTCTCAGCAATGCAGGAGCCCAATAACCCCTTTCCTCCTTCTCAGTCCACCCACTCTCACACACTGGCCTCCAACATCCAGTCTCTGGCCTGGACTTGCAGACATCGGTCTCTGACCTCTGGTATCGACTGCAGGACTCACTGACCACAGGACCTTGAACTCTACTTACTCAGACTTCCAAGCCTGGGACTCAACAACCTGGTGAGGAAAATTTGGGGGGGGGGAGGGGTCACCCATCTTCATCCACAAAACCTGCCAAGCGGACACCTGTCCACGGGGAATCAAAGGCTTTTGATCATCGACTCCAACCACTGGCTCCTGCTATTTAGTGCACCTGTCCTCCAACTCCTCCCTCATCCCTGTCCCTAACCCCAAACCTGACCTCTACATCCACCTCATCCCTATCCCCAAACCCTAACCTGTCCTCCAACTCCTCCCTCATCCCTGTCCCCAAACCCGACCTCTACATTCACCTCATCCCTACCCCCGAACCCTAACCTATCCTCTAGCTCCTCCGTCCATAAACCGGACCCCATCCCCGAACCCTAACCTGTCCTCCAACTCCTCCCTGTCCATAAACCCGAAATCTGACCTCTGCCTCATCCCTACCCAACTCTAACCTTTGATAACAAATGCACTTTGAATAGTAGACTCAGCACAACCCATCACAGGTACACCCCCTCACCACTGGCCATATCGACACGAGGTGCCATGTCCAAAGACCCCCATCACCCGAATCATGCCCACTGTCACAGAGGTACAGAAGCCCACAGTCCCACACCAGCAATTTCAGGAATAGCTACTTTCCTTCACCTGTTTGGTCCTTGAACCAACCAGTGCATCCCTAATCACTACCATATAGCAACACTGTGACCACTTTGCACTAAAATGGACTTCATGCTCTTTCATGCAAAAAATTGTGTTTTACCTGTGAACTTTGTCCTATTTGTGTTCTTGTAAAATGTGTTTACTCGTTTCTGAATGTTGCTTAATCTGATGCTATGTGCCAGTGACGCAGCTGCAAACAGGTTTCCATTGCCTTTGTGCACACATCTACTTGTGCATAAACTTAACTTTGGCTTCAGAAGGGTAGAAAACTACAGAAAAGGTGGGGGGGTGCTTTAAGCACAATGTTTGAAATTCGTAGCACAAGTTCAGTGCCAGGAAAGCAGCAGAGGGGAACTGGCTACTCCATTCAAGAGCTCTTAGGACCAGAAGTTCTTGTAGGATTCTCAAGAATGGAAGACAGCATCCTCTGTAAACAGCTCCACAGTCCTTCTTGAACACCGTTCTCCAGACCAGCGAAAGAGGAATGAAGGAATAACACTGGCAAGGTACGTACTGATGTTTATTATTAGCCTCCGAGGTACATGAGGTGTGTCCTTAGGGAGATACAGAGCACAGCTGGCAGAAGACTCATCTGTTCAACTTTGACATTTTAAAAGGAGAATTAACAATCCAGGAAGGACATTCTCCCTCCCCTCCAAACCTAGTCACTCCCCAACACAACGAAAAAGGGAAATAAAAACAAAAACAGCCATAAGCAGGACTGCATAAATCACAACACCAAAGCCTCTAAACTCGACAAATCAAAACAAATGAATTTGAAGGCTCATCATTCACACAGCCTCCCCCCCACCCCACCTGAAACCCAGCCCTATTTCTCCAGGAGGAAACGACAGATGCACAGGTCAGCGATTAGAGGGCACACCAGGAAGTGCAGAGAATGCTTGGCCTCTGAAGTGATGAGCAGCGATGCGTGGGACTACATCCCGTAAACACTTTCGTCACTGTAAGCGATGTACAGAAAGAAGTCTTCTTCATGGTGTTCCTTGAAAGTAAAGACAGGGAGAGAAATATGGGAACTGTCGAGCCACCAGGACTTCTCCTCCACACACAGACACCCCCCCCCCCCATACCTATACTCCTTGCTAAGTCAGCTCTGCAGGCAGGCTAGTTCACCCTCAAAGCACTTGGTATCCTGCAGACACTGCAGCAACAGGTCTTCACAATACAACACCAGTTTGGAAATGGAAGCCGTACAGAGTGCAGATTGTGGCCTGAAGTAGAGAGCACGTCATGTGAGGATAGGTCGACTGATCTTGGGTTTTTCGCTTGGAAGCCAAGGAGGTCAATAGGTGACTTGATAGAAGTGTACAAAATAATACAAGGTATATATAGAGTGGATAACCAGAGACCTTTCCCCAGGGAGGAAATAGCTAATATCAGGGGCATAATTTTAAAGTGATTGGAGGAAAGTATTGCGGGGGGGGGGGGGGGAGAGGAGAGAGAGAAACGCCGGAGGTACTTTTTAAAATATATATAAACAAACAGATTGGTGGGTGCATGGAACAGTGGTGGTAGAGGTAGATACATTAGGGACATTTAAGAAACTCTTACATAGGCACATGGATGATAGAAAATGGAGGGCTTTTTAAAAAATTTGAGATACTGCACCATCCAGCAACCCACCCACTAAACACTAGCTTGACAGGACAATTTATAATGATCAATATCTTTGGACTGTGGGAGGAAACTGAAGCACCCATGGGAAACCCTTGTAATCATAGGGAGAAGGTACAAACTGCTCAGAGGCAGCGGCAGGAATTAAACCGAGATTGTCTATACTCTAAGTGTTATGCCAACTACTGCACTGTGCTGCCCCAAAGAGGCATAGATGGATAGCAAGAGACTTTTCTCCAGGGTGGGAATGGCTAATAAAAAGGAGTATAACTTTAATGTGATTGGAGAACAGTATAGGACAGATGACAGAGCAGTGAGTGTGTGGAACATGCTGCCAGGAGTGGTGGTAGAGGCAGATATATTAGGGCCATTTAAGAAACTCAGAGAGGAAGATGGATGCAAGAAAAATGGAGGGCTCTGTAGAATGGAAGGGTTAGGTTGTGTTCAGAGCAGGTTAAAAGGTCAGCACAACATCATGGGCTGAGGGGCCTGTACTGTGCTGTAATGTAATGTTATATGTTCAGTACCAATCGGGAATCAAGAGCCTAGATTTTACTCAAGGCCCGAACAAGTGCTCAACTTGGAGGCAAAGAGGACACGACAGTGAGATGCGTACAAAGCGTTGGCTGAAGGTAAAGAGGGAACCAAGGCACTCGAAACCACTGTTGTATACAGAATATGGCACAGTGCACCTCTGTGCTACAGCCAGCATCATCTCACTATAGATCTACACCAAACCCTCCCACCCTGGGAATCTGGTTTGCTTTTGAGGGCTTTACACTTTGTGTACACCCCCTCAGCACCTGTCATCTCCACTCAAGGAAGCTCTGGGGGTTCGGAAGTGAGACTGGCCAACAGGGAGTGGAAGCGGCAGATAGCCCATGTTCCTCCTACTGTTACTCACCTGGTAAAGCTGTCCCATGGTTGCACTGGTTGGTGGAATGACATTGTTCACGAAAAAGAACAGGGCATCCTCAGCCCTTAGGTGAATGCGCTTGCGAATCAGGAAGTAGAACTGTCCCACTGCAGAAAGACAAAAGGGTCAGTGTGCAGCATCAAACAACAGCGCCTGGAGAAAATAAACCAGATACAGCCAAACAAGTTAATTTTGGAGCTGCTGCCAATGACCAATTTGCTGAGTCATTGTCTGACAATGACAGGCTGGACTTAATAGTGACGTCCATCAACCTCCTGCTGACACCTGGGTTCAGGGACAGAGGCCAAAGCCTCAGCATTTCAAAGGCAGCACTCGTGGAAAGGTGTTGCAATTAGCTAGAAGGCAGCTGGCAGTCTAAGAGCACAAAGTTTCTACAAATGCCGGAAATCCAAAGCAACACAAAATGCCAGAGGAACATTTAGATCCAAGACCCTTCAACAGAATATCAATTAAGCCCTGCTAAATGTAACCTTGAAACAAAAGAATACATACTAATTTTACCAGCTGTACAACTTGACCAACAACCTTAAGCAAGAAAGGACACATCCTTTGGCTCAATTATACTGGCATGCTCCACATGCATACTTCAAATCTCCATTCATTAGCCCTGGAATTCAAGCTTTGAACAGCTGAAAACAATGTCTCACCGTAACCAAGGATAGGCAGGGCTAATCTCAAACAGCAAAAGCACAATACATTACAAGCAGAATACTTCAGAACAAAGATGAGGAGGGATTTCTTTAGCCACAGGGTGGTGAATCTGTGGAATTCGTTGCCACAGACAGCTGGGGAGGCCAAGTCATTGGCTATATTTAAAGCAGAGACTGACAGATTTTTGATTGGTAAGGGTACCAAAGGTCATGGGGAGAAGGCAGGAGAATGGGGGTGAGGGGGATAATAAATCAGGCATGATGGAATGGGCTGAATGGCCTAATTCTGCTCCAGCGCCTGCTGAATACACATGGGACCACAAGACCATGGACACAGATGACAAATACAGACAGCTGAACTTAGTACAATGAATACTATACTCCGGCAGCAAAGGAATGGCATAGAAGGAAACCGCTCGGCCCATATTTCCCACATGGGCTCCTTACTGAAGGGACAGGCGCAGTGACCACTTACCTGTCAAGTCAGATGGCACGAGGTACTTCTTCTTGTCCAGGTCCCCTATCCTGGCCTTTGGGGCCTTTTCTACGATCACCTGTGCGGCAGAACAGAAATTATGTGGAACCATTTTAAACTATTCCTTCAGGTATCAAACTGAGAAACTGGATAAACAGCAAATCACAAGCAGGTTAAAGAATTAGAAAACAGAAGTCAGGTTAATGGGGAGAAGGCAGAATGGGGTTGAGGCGGAAAATAAAACAGTCTCAATGGGCCGAATGCCTATCTAGTCCATTATATTTGTGCCATTGCAAAACAGAGCAACTGAGGTTAACCTTAAATCCAGCTCTCAAACTGTAAGGCCATGCACTGCAAGTTCACAACATCCTGCCATAGACCTGTTGTCCATGAGCACTCTTCACCATCACCTTCAATCCCTATCCCATTCCAGGTGGGTTGTAGGCTACCAATAGAGGGCCGCTCAGTGCATTGGGATTCAAAGTTGAACCCTGACAAATACCTGGCAGCAGAGCATTTGTCCTGCTTCCTACTGCTGTTGGATACAGACTGTAGATCACCCTACTGCTCACTCGGAACAATTGAGCATTCACTCACTCTTTGTTCTGGTCTATCAGTGCCACCTGCAAACCTCAGAACATCAAACACATCCCCTCAACGTCGCTGAAATGCCCACACATCTCTACAAGACAGCTCAGAACCACAAAATTCCCAGGCCAGTGTTAACAAACTTCTCACAAATTTCTGATTTAAGCCAGTAGTCAGTGATCATAGGTCAGCTGTGATAGGACACCAGGATCAAGGAACTTGCTATGGTGTTCTCAAGGCGTAACAAGCAACAACAAAAAACATTCAACAATTATATAAAATAAATAATTAAATAAAAATAAAGTTAGAGGTTAAATTACAGATGTGGAATAAAATGTGCATACATAAATATCAGAAAGTATTATGAAAATGATTAGAAGCGTTTACTGTGCATTGCAGTGAAGCAGGTTATGGATAGAGGGTGTGGAGGCTAAATGGAAGAGTTGATCTTCTGCCTGTGGGTAAAAGAAGTTTGGAGATGGTGTTTTTAAGTTTTTGTTTTCATAACCCTCCAGTGCATTCACATCAAGTTCCTGAGCAGGAATGGGGAGCATTGAGGATGGGGTGATTCAGAGAGAGAAGATCATCTCTGATTCAGGCCTCCCAAATAGGCATGGGAGAGCGTGGAGCTCAACAGAATCAAGGAAAGCAGCTCAAAGAAGCAGTAACCATTTGCTCAAACCAACGCTTGAAGACAAAAAATTAAAAGTTCAAAGTAAATTTTATTATCGAAGTACATACATGTTACCATATACACCCCAGAGATTCATTTTCCTGCGGGCATACTCAGCAAATCTATAGAATAGTAGCTATAACCGGATCACTGAAAGATCAACTCAAGTGCAGAAGACAAACTGCAAATATAAATAAATAACGAGAACATGAGATATTAGTAAAGAGTTCCTGGAAGTGTGATCATTGGTGGTGGGCAAGTGAGTGTAGTTATTCCTTTTCTCCCCCCTCCCCAGGAGCCCAATGGTTGAGGGGTTGTAACTGTTCCTGAACCTGGTGGTGAGCATCTCTGATAATGAATGCCACTTCTCTACGACAGTGTTTCTGGTAGATGTGCTCAGTGGTTGGGAAGGCTTTACCAATGATGTACTGGGCCAAATTCACCACCTTTCTGGGATATTCCGTTCAAAAGTAACCTGCAGGAGTCCACTTGATCACTTAAAGCTAACAAAATCTACAAGCAATTTCTTCTCTTCATACCAGTCAGCTTTAGTTCCAAAACCTTAAATATTTTCCTGCCCATCCACACTTCAAACCACTTTTTAATAATGCAGTTTACACTGTAAATAGATCTGATATTTTTGTATTAGGGTATACAGTGAATTCCGGTTTATTTGGGACAACTCTTAAACAAAATCAAAACAGCCTGGATTCTCTTCGTTAATTGGGACACTATACTGCTTGAGTGGGACAGAGACTTGCCGAATAGTCTAACTAACACATGCACTTGTGACTGTTAGACACTGTAGCATGCTTAGAGTGATTAGTTCTTAATTAGCTTCAGTTGCTTGTGTTTTAAAAAATTGAGTTTTGTCACGATAGTTGGTAAGAAATAAGCAGCAAGACAATCAAGAACTGTTTTGCTCACTGCAGTTTCGAGCACTCAGGCTTGGAAATGCCAGAAATGGCCGGGGTTTGAAAGTAAAACTATTTCACTACTTCAACATTAGGAACTATGAAGGTATCGACAATCATCTTGAATGTTACAATGAAAATGAAGATTTGGAGGATGCAATCATCTAGGCATTGTATGAAGGCAGTCTATTATCTACACTAAATGTCTGCATTAATTTTGTTCATTTATTGTCAATTAAAAGAACACAGGCAAATTAATTGTTCTGGCAATAACTATTAGGAACTAATGCAGTTTTATAGTATTGTCATACAACGCTCTGATTTGATCTGTATTTCATAGTAACATACATAGTCATTCAGTTAAATGGCAGCTTGACTTTTTTATACTTTTTGACTATTTTAATGAAACTTCAGCTAATTTGGTCCCAATTAACCAGAATCCACTGACCATGTAAATGTATATGTTGAATAAAGCTGATCTTTAATTTGAAACTTTAACAGGAGACTCATTGCGTGTTGGCCCCCGCACGCAATGGTTCTCTAGATTGAACACCAGATCCTGCAGCTCCCATGCGACATTCAGACCACAGCTGACCTTCAAGTTAGTGATCAGAACTGACATGCACTACAGATCAGGCTTAACCGTATTCGGATAGAAAGGCATGAAATATCTTCACGGTCAATAGCGATTTCTGAGTGAAGTAAGTCTCTGCTTTTAGGGATTAGTTAATGATCAGACCAACTGAAGGTTGTAAAAGATTGCAGGAGCTGCTTCTGTGTATTATCTAACCAACCACTCGCAGGCAACACAAGACCATGCCCCATCTCAGAATCGGTCTGTCACTGACATAACTCCTGAGATTGTAGTTTTGCAGCAGCAAGTACAGTGCAATATATTTAAAAATTACAATAATCAACTTAGATAATTTGTGCAAGAGTGCAAAAAAATGAGGTAGCATTCATGGATTGTTCCAAAAAAAAAACAGACGGCGGGCAGAGAGAAAGGTCTTCTTCTTCGGGCTCCTGTACCTCCTCCCTGCTTTGCAATGAGAAGAGGGCATGTCCTGGGTGGACCCTTAACGATGGATGCCACCTGCTTGAGACATCACCTTTCGAAGATATCCTTGATTGGGGGGGGGTTGCCCAAAATTGAACTGGCTGAGTTTGCAACCCTCTGCAGCTTTTTCCAATCCTGTGCAATGGCCCCCCTACACTAAGCAATGCAACCAGTCAGAATGTTCTCTGTATTACATCCGTATAAGTTTGATAGTCTTTGGTAACATACAAAATCCCCTCAAACTCCTAATGTGCGGTTTATGCAAACTATTAGGAACCAATGTTTCTACAACACTGACTTTGCAAACCAATCCAAATTTTGCTAAAAAGGGATGAGGAAACTTAAAGAGTCAGAATCCGATGGCCCTATTAACTTCCCTTTTTAGCTGCAAAGTGAATCAGAAAACACTAAAATTAACCATGTCAAGGGAACTGTAATAATTTAGGTTAGAGCAGTGGTAACTAAAGCCAACAGGCAAGCAGCTGAAACCGCTGTGATGGCAGATGAGATCGAAGTTCCCTATAGCACTTACACAAGTCTCCATTTCTGCAAGTTGGGTCTGCTGTCCACCAGAATTAAAGATGAACTTTATTCGTTACAGGTACATGGGAAGACACAGGGCAGCACAATAGTGTACGGTTAGTACAACTTTACTGTGACAGCTATCAAATCGGGATTCAATTCCCACCACTGTTTATAAGAAGTTTGTACTGCGTGGGTTTCCTCCGGGTTCTCTGGTTTCTTCCTACATTCCAAAAGACGTATGGATTAGGGTTAGTGAGTTGTGGGTGTCTATACTGGTGGTGGAAGCACGGCCATCTCTGAAGCAGGCAATGTAATTCATCATGTTTTGATGTACGTGTGACAAATACAGCTCATCGTGAATGTATCTTATCTCTTTGCCTGAACAAAAACAACAGTCCGATGATGTACAGAGAGGGGCTGGCGTTCAACAATGCGTCAGCTGAGGTGTTTCCCAACAGTGGAGTTTGAAACCAGAATGGCAGTCTACAAGCTTAACTGAATCACAGAGCCAGGTTTAGACTAGGGTTATATATGCTCACTGACTCACACTACCCAATGTATATCCCTCTATATTTATACATATTGATAACCAGTGTTAGCTTGCAGCAAGAGCTCAGAAACTGAAGAAAAAGCTCACTAAATCAACAATACAGTTTAAACTGCACTCTCAATATGACATGAAGAATCCTGTGACCACCCCATGATTTCCAGATTTAACACAAACAGCTTCTTTAATACTTCATTAGCCAGAGGGAGAGAAGCAAATACACAGATCGATGGGACAAGGGAACCGGAGATAACCTTGGCCTCCAAGAAAAAACTTTAAAGATTAGCTTTATTTGTCAAATCTACACAGAAACATCAAGACACAGTAAAATGCATTAGTGCTCATGACCAACGCATTCCAAGGATGTGCTGGGGACAGCCCACAGGTGCCAACACGGCATGGCCACAGCCCACCAACTCTAACAGTACGTCTTTGGACCGTAGGAGGAAACCAGAGCACCCAGGGGAAACACACATGGTGATGGGGAGAATGTACAAACTCCTGAGAGGCAGAGGCAGAGGTTGAACCCAGATCAGTGTGGCTGTGAAATGTTATGCTGCCCCACCACCTGAAGAAAGCACAATCACCGACTATCCCACTGGGTATCGGTTGGAGTAGGCCCCCATACAGGGAAGGATTCACGTCACAGTAGCGCAATTAGCACAATGCAATTACAGCTCAGGGTGATGGAATTCAATTCCCGCCACTGTCTACAAGCAGTTTGCACTTTCTCCTCGTGGGTTTCCTCCCCCATTCCAAAGGCGTACGGGTTAGGAGATTAACTGGTCATTGTAAATTGTCCTGTGCTAGGCCAGTGTTAGATAGCTGGTTGGGCTGGGAAAGCCTGACCCACGCTGTGTCTGTGAATAAATAACGATAACGTAACAAGCTGTGGTATTGATACAAGACCCTGCTCAGCATCTTGCTCATTCCCTCCCGGGAAATGTCACAGTAACATCCAGCTGCCGGAGCACATCAACGGGGGTCTGCAGACGAGAAACAAGGGCTGCCTGCATCCTGGTGCACAGTTCACAAGGATCATGATGTTACCTTCCGGAGGATGACAGACAATAAGGACTGCAATCTGTTGCAAGGACACGGGACAGAGTTTGACGCATCCCAAGTAGATTACTTCTATACAGAAGCTCCCAGTGCAAAAGACCATTCACTATCTGTCCCACAGTATCATAGAAGGCTAGTCCACTCATTAACCCACCCCGCCAGCCCCAGGTTTCAGATGCTACGCTGCTACTTTGTTAGTGACACAGCTCCACCCTGCCCCCTTACACAAAGCAATACAGCCACACACACAGAGCCTAGCCTATAGGACACTGTGGGTAAGTTATGTTGGCACTGCAATGTATAGCAACACTTGCAGGCTGCCCCCAGCTCATCCTTAGATCGGTTATTAACGCAACATAGTTGGTGTAACACGTGATTCTAATTGTCAGCATGACAACACCACAGCCAACATAATCTGCACCAAACGGGCACACCCACAACCACTACCAAAATCACCGGCACACTCAGAGACAACTTGGCAGCAATTAATCCACAAACGCACTCAAGCTAGAAACCCACAAAGGCTGGGCGCTCACAGGCAGCACCAGACGTCAGAAATGAACCAAGGGGCTGCACTGACACTTCTGTCCTTCAAGAAACAGTAGCTGTATCCTCACCAGCCCCCAAGGGCAACAAGACACCAATGGGTTTAAGTCTCAGTGACGTCTAGGCCAATGCCGACAAAACTAGTGATGCTCGATAGTGGATCACTTTACAAATAAGTGTCAGACCACAAGAAAATGCAGATTTTATAAACACAAGAGATTCTGCAAATGCTTGTAACCCAGAGTGACACACACACACAAATTGCTGGTGGTACTCAGCAGGTCAGGCAGTATCTATAAAGGGGAATAAACAAGACGGGAAAAGCACGCAGAGTAAGAACATGCTGGCAGGTGATAGAAGGGAAGCGGATGAAGAAAAAAAGCTGCAGGTTATAGGTGGAAGTAAAGGGCCGGGAGGACTCTGTACACTTGGGAAAAAAAGGGGCAGACGAAAAAGAAAATTCTGGCCAAACAGCGGCTGAGTTTAACTGGTTCAGGGTCACACCTTATTTATGGTTAAAAAAGAGAGTCAGTTACACACTGAATTGTTTCTTGCCCCTCTAGCTAACACCCACAGTTGGCTAAATACCAGTCTGCTCATACTAAATAAACACTTGCAGCAGAATATATCATACAGCAAAGAAATACATCAAAGGTAGTTCAGAGTCAGAATACAGGGAAAGAGGCCATTCTGCCCAAATCGCCGGTGCTGAACTTGCATCCCCCCCCACCCCCCCCCCCGGCCAACATGGGAGTCGAGGGTGAATGGGACATTAAGGAACAGGACAGGACACCAGGGGGTGGGGAGAGACAGTGACCAGGACACCAGGGGGTGGGGAGGGAGGGACGGACAGTGACCAGGACACCAGGGGGTGAGGAGGGAGGGAGAGACAGTGACCAGGACACCAGGGGGTGGGGGCAGTGACCAGGACACCAGGGGGTGGGGAGAGACAGTGACCAGGACACCAGGGGGTGAGGAGGGAGGGAGAGACAGTGACTAGGACACCAGGGGGTGAGGAGGGAGGGAGAGACAGTGACCAGGACACCAGGGGGTGGGGAGAGACAGTGACCAGGACACCAGGGGGTGAGGAGGGAGGGAGAGACAATGACCAGGACACCAGGGGGTGAGGAGGGAGGGAGAGACAATGACCAGGACACCAGGGGGTGGGGAGAGACAGTGACCAGGACACCAGGGGGTGGGGGCAGTGACCAGGACACCAGGGGGTGGGGAGGGAGGGACAGTGACCAGGACACCAGGGGGTGGGGAGAGACAGTGACCAGGACACAGGTGGATGACTGACCGGTACGCGGTCCGGGTATTTCTTGCGGATCTTCTCGCCCTCCGAGCGCCGCTTCTCGAACAGATGCTCCTCCTTGTACTGGAACTTCATCCCGCTGCTCTAGGCCTCAGGCCTCGGGCTTCTCGCCGCACAATCGATGTTCGGGCCTCCGCCTAGCCGAGCGCCACCCCCCGCACCCGATCCCAGCTCCCTCCGCAGCCTCGGGGCGTCTCTCTCACTCTCTCCTCGCCGGTGGACCCCGCTTGCAAGGTCAGTGTCAGCTCGTCTCCCTCACACCGAGGCCCGGGTCTCCGCTCCCGAAGCGCGCTCCCGTCGCTCGTCCCCGATCCGCGTACTGATACAATCCCCGCCCCTGTCACGCCTCACAACCAGGCGAAAACAAAATAGTTCCCCGGAACTTTCTCTCGGCCAAAGCCTCCACCGTCCCTCGGAAAACCCTTCCCGGACGACCTCTTTCACCAAGGGTGACCCCTGTCTTCTTCCTGCCTCACGTCTGACCTCGGTTCCCAGAAGGGACTGTTCTCTCACAGCGGAGTAACACGCCGGAGTAGGAAGGTGCTAAGGCTGAGCTGCGGTTGGTGTCATAATAGGCAGTCACGAGACGCCGGCCGACGCCCCCCGGCTTCCAGTTACGTCGTCCTAGCCCCGCCTACTCCGCGGGCGCGGGTCACGTGCCTCGCCGCACCGCCTGTCAATCATCCCGTCCGCACTCGCCCTGCAGTGTCGGGCGGCGCTGTTAATTTGTGTTTCCGAGGTGCGCTGAATGCTTTTTAAACACAGTATCAACCTTTGCAACAGCTGTCTTTTCCAGAAGCCCCCGTATACAATCAAGACCATCTCCGCAGTGAAGTGGGCGCGTTCTGTAACTCAATCAGCACAAATGCAATTAACGCAAAATAAAATAGCATGCAACCTGCGCCACATCAGCCCACAACGTCGACTGTTTGCTCCCTCGATGGAGCCTGCCCCACCTGGCATTTTGGGTGTGTTTCGACCCGAAGTACGTTGCTTATATCCCGCAAGAGCTCGAAAGGCTGACCCAATCTCGAATACAGTTTATGCCTTGCTAGTAATGCAAGGACAAGAGATTTTTGTTCAGCAAAACACACACACACACAATGCGGGAGGAACTCAGCACATTGGCAAAATTGGCAGGAAAGGCATAGTGAGGATCTGAGCGATCACTGCCTGATGGTGATAACAGCTCTGTAAGGGAGTGTGATTCAGGGAATTCCAGAGCACCACTACTGGAGGCAGCGTTTCGGTTGAGACCCTTCTTCGGGACTGGAAAGGAAGGGAGAAGACGCCAAAATTTAAAAAAGGAAATTGGGGAGGGGAAGGTCGATAGCTGTGAGGTGATCGGTGAGGCCGGGTGAGTGGGAAAGGTAAAGGGCCGGAGAGGAAGGAATCTGACTGGAGAGGAGCGAGGACCATAGAAGAGGACCCAGGCGGCGGTGAGAGGCCAGAGTGGGGAACAGACGTTATTGAACCCAAAAGAAATGACAGTGTCACAGTAACATTACAAGGGCACAGAGATACAAATATTAGAAGAGAAGTAACAAAGAATAAAAAGTAAGTGAAACACTCCAGTTTGCTCGGCTGCGTAGGTCTAGGTAAGACAAGCTCCGGTCCCGCCAAACCTGGGAGATTGAGGTGTGAGCCCACCCGAATCCCCCTGTTCGTGTGGATGCTGCGTGATTTGTTACCCTGTTACAAATCAGTACCGCGAAATAACAGACAGTGCACCGCATAGAATTAAACGACTTAGCTTTATAATTCTTCATTTGACTACCGGGTTAGTGAAGGAAAAGCAAAAAAAAAGAAAAGGGCTCATTTTAATGAAACAGTTTAACGTGCACAAGTTGGAGCTCACGGTTTCCCCTTCACCGGTCCTCCTTCGATCTCCCCGGCCTTCGTCGGGTCATGGCCCCACTCCGGATCGAGTCCTACTACCTCTTCTCTCCGGCGTCTCCCCCCTTTATCACCCGCCGAACAAAAAACCCAGCTGACTCCGGTGCCAAGCACACAACACGAACATTGGACAGCTCACATTCCACAGCACCCGTTATCTCTAAACATAACCCAAACATTGCTTCTACAGAAAGACCATTACATTAGCAGTGAAACTTTTCCCGGGGTGTTACATAATTTACCACAAACAGTCTAGCAGGAGGGGTCATCACTTCAGGTTGACTCATTATAGAGCCTGATGGCCGAGGGCAAGAATGAGCAGCACAGTTGACAGTCTGTTACTCAAAGTGCTCCTCTGTTCAGCCAAGGTGGCAGGCAAGGGGTGAGAAACATTGCCCAGAATTGCCAGGATTTTCCTAGGAGTCCTTTGTTCCACCAAAGACTCCAGTATGACCAGTTTGACTCCTATAACAGAGAAAGCCTTTCTATCAGTTTATTGAGCCTGTTGGCATCGCAAGTGTTGATGTCATTGCCCCAGCACACCACTGCATAGAAGATTGTACTGGTCACAACAGACTGGTAGAACGTGTGAAGGAGAGGCCTGCATACTCCAAAGGACCTCAGTCTCCTCAGGAAGTAGAGGTGACTCTGACCCTTCTTGTACACAGCCTCTGTGTTGGTGCTCTACTCAAGTCTGTCATCCAGATGCACCCTCAGGTACCTGTAGGTCCTCACCACATCCACTTTCTCACCATCAATAGTAACAGGGAACAGTGCAGGCTTGGTCTTCCTAAAGTCCATCACCATCTCCTTTGTCTTACTGATGTTGAGCTGCAGATGATTCAACTTGCACCATTTGACAAAGTCCTCCACCAGGGCCCTGTATTCATCCTCCCACATGCCCTTTATAAACCCAACTATTGCTGAGTCATCAGAGAATTTCTGCAGATGACATGACTCAGTGTTGTATCTAAAGTCCAAGGTATACAGGGTAAACAGGAAGGAAGCCAATACAGTCCATTGTGGGGCCTCAGTGCTGCTACAGCCATACAAGAGGAGGGGAGAGAAGTGGGGGTGGATTTTATTTAACCGGGAGGAGAAATCGATATATATGCCACCAGGTTGGAGGCTGCCCAGGCCAAATATCAGGCGCTGCTACTCCACCCTGAGGGTGGCCTCGTCTTGGCACGAGGAGGCCTTGAAACGACGTGTTGGACAAGGAAGGAAAATGGGAAGTGAAACGATTGGCCACCAGCAAGTTCCACTTTTGGCAGATGGAGCGGAGGTGCTTGTCGAAGCAGACAATTGCATGGATAGGAATACATGGGCAAGTGGGGAGGGGGGCTGTAACGAGAAGTGGGCAGTGACGGGGGAGTAACGAAATGGGGAGGGTCATAAGGTCAGTAATGGGGGAGGGGGAGTGCTTGGTGGTCAGTACCAGGGGAGGGGTCGGAGGTCAGTAATGGGGGAGGGGGTCGGTGGTCAGTCATGGGGGGGGGAGGGAAATGGAATTGATGGTCAGTAATGGGAGCAGTCAGTGTACCACGCTTACATGGAGTGCGAGAGGTTGCAGCCCCTGTTTGAGTTTCTCAGAGATTTGCTGCTGCTCAGTTCTGGCTGCACTTTAGTCCTGCGCCCCTCATCGATGAGCACCCAGTTCAGAAGGGAGTGGGGGCGTGAGGGGGATCTCTTGATGCGCTTGGTGTTGGGCCTGGCCAAGGTGGACATTCACGGGTCTAGGTGGCGGAAAGTGGAGGGCACTGCCCCTTTGCGAGGATACATCCGTGTCTGCTGTCCTTGGAGAGAGAGCACGCAGGAGCTGTGGGTACCATGGCGGATCTCCGGGAGCAGTGGGTACCATGGGGGATCTCCGGGAGCAGTGGGTACCATGGGGGATCTCCGGTCGCAGTGGGTACCATGGGGGATCTCCGGTCGCAGTGGGTACCATGGGGGAGCACGCGGTCGCAGTGAGTACCATGGGGGAACTCCGGGAGCTGTGGGTACCATGGGGGATCTCCGGGAGCAGTGGGTACCATGGGGGAGCACGCGGTCGCAGTGGGTACCATGGGGGATCTCCGGTCGCAGTGGGTACCATGGGGGATCTCCGGTCGCAGTGGGTACCATGGGGGATCTCCGGGAGCAGTGGGTACCATGGGGGATCTCCGGTCGCAGTGGGTACCATGGGGGATCTCCGGTCGCAGTGGGTACCATGGGGGAGCACGCGGTCGCAGTGGGTACCATGGGGGATCTCCGGGAGCAGTGGGTACCATGGGGGAGCACGCGGTCGCAGTGGGTACCATGGGGGAACTCCGGGAGCAGTGGGTACCATGGGGGATCTCCGGGAGCAGTGGGTACCATGGGGGATCTCCGGTCGCAGTGGGTACCATGGGGGAACTCCGGTCGCAGTGGGTACCATGGGGGAACTCCGGTCGCAGTGGGTACCATGGGGGAACTCCGGGAGCAGTGGGTACCATGGGGGATCTCCGGTCGCAGTGGGTACCATGGGGGAGCACGCGGTCGCAGTGGGTACCATGGGGGAGCACGCGGTCGCAGTGGGTACCATGGGGGAACTCCGGGAGCAGTGGGTACCATGGGGGATCTCCGGTCGCAGTGGGTACCATGGGGGATCTCCGGTCGCAGTGGGTACCATGGGGGAACTCCGGTCGCAGTGGGTACCATGGGGGAGCACGCGGTCGCAATGGGTACCATGGGGGATCTCTGGTCGCAGTGGGTACCATGGGGGATCTCCGGTCGCAGTGGGTACCATGGGGGAACTCCGGTCGCAGTGGGTACCATGGGGGAGCACGCGGTCGCAGTGGGTACCATGGGGGATCTCCGGTCGCAGTGGGTACCATGGGGGATCTCCGGTAGCAGTGGGTACCATGGGGGATCTCCGGGAGCAGTGGGTACCATGGGGGAGCACGCGGTCGCAGTGGGTACCATGGGGGAACTCCGGGAGCAGTGGGTACCATGGGGGATCTCCGGGAGCAGTGGGTACCATGGGGGATCTCCGGTCGCAGTGGGTACCATGGGGGATCTCCGGTCGCAGTGGGTACCATGGGGGAACTCCGGGAGCAGTGGGTACCATGGGGGATCTCCGGTCGCAGTGGGTACCATGGGGGAACTCCGGGAGCAGTGGGTACCATGGGGGAGCACGCGGTCGCAGTGGGTACCATGGGGGAGCACGCGGTCGCAGTGGGTACCATGGGGGAACTCCGGGAGCAGTGGGTACCATGGGGGATCTCCGGTCGCAGTGGGTACCATGGGGGATCTCCGGGAGCAGTGGGTACCATGGGGGATCTCCGGTCGCAGTGGGTACCATGGGGGAGCACGCGGTCGCAGTGGGTACCATGGGGGATCTCCGGTCGCAGTGGGTACCATGGGGGAGCACGCGGTCGCAGTGGGTACCATGGGGGATCTCCGGGAGCAGTGGGTACCATGGGGGAGCACGCGGTCGCAGTGGGTACCATGGGGGAACTCCGGGAGCAGTGGGTACCATGGGGGATCTCCGGTCGCAGTGGGTACCATGGGGGAACTCCGGTCGCAGTGGGTACCATGGGGGATCTCCGGGAGCAGTGGGTACCATGGGGGATCTCCGGTCGCAGTGGGTACCATGGGGGATCTCCGGTCGCAGTGGGTACCATGGGGGAGCACGCGGTCGCAGTGGGTACCATGGGGGAACTCCGGGAGCAGTGGGTACCATGGGGGAACTCCGGGAGCAGTGGGTACCATGGGGGATCTCCGGTCGCAGTGGGTACCATGGGGGAGCACGCGGTCGCAGTGGGTACCATGGGGGAACTCCGGGAGCAGTGGGTACCATGGGGGATCTCCGGTCGCAGTGGGTACCATGGGGGAGCACGCGGTCGCAGTGGGTACCATGGGGGAACTCCGGGAGCAGTGGGTACCATGGGGGAGCATGCGGTCGCAGTGGGTACCATGGGGGAGCACGCGGTCGCAGTGGGTACCATGGGGGATCTCCGGTCGCAGTGGGTACCATGGGGGAGCACGCGGTCGCAGTGGGTACCATGGGGGATCTCCAGTCGCAGTGGGTACCATGGGGGAGCACGCGGTCGCAGTGGGTACCATGGGGGATCTCCGGGAGCAGTGGGTACCATGGGGGAGCACGCGGTCGCAGTGGGTACCATGGGGGAACTCCGGGAGCTGTGGGTACCATGGGGGATCTCCGGGAGCAGTGGGTACCATGGGGGAACTCCGGGAGCAGTGGGTACCATGGGGGAGCACGCGGTCGCAGTGGGTACCATGGGGGAACTCCGGGAGCAGTGGGTACCATGGGGGATCTCCGGTCGCAGTGGGTACCATGGGGGAGCACGCGGTCGCAGTGGGTACCATGGGGGAACTCCGGGAGCAGTGGGTACCATGGGGGATCTCCGGTCGCAGTGGGTACCATGGGGGATCTCCGGGAGCAGTGGGTACCATGGGGGAACTCCGGGAGCAGTGGGTACCATGGGGGATCTCCAGTCGCAGTGGGTACCATGGGGGATCTCCGGTCGCAGTGGGTACCATGGGGGATCTCCGGTCGCAGTGGGTACCATGGGGGATCTCCGGTCGCAGTGGGTACCATGGGGATCTCCGGTCGCAGTGGGTACCATGGGGGATCTCCGAGAGCAGTGGGTACCATGGGGGATCTCCAGTCGCAGTGGGTACCATGGGGGAGCACACGGTCGCAGTGGGTACCATGGGGGATCTCCGGCAGCAGTGGGTACCATGGGGGAGCACGCGGTCGCAGTGGGTACCATGGGGGAACTCCGGGAGCTGTGGGTACCATGGGGGATCTCCGGGAGCAGTGAGTACCATGGGGGATCTCCGGTCGCAGTGGGTACCATGGGGGAGCACGCGGTCGCAGTGGGTACCATGGGGGAACTCCGGGAGCAGTGGGTACCATGGGGGATCTCCTGTCGCAGTGGGTACCATGGGGGATCTCCGGGAGCAGTGGGTGCCATGGGGGAACTCCGGGAGCAGTGGGTACCATGGGGGATCTCCGGTCGCAGTGGGTACCATGGGGGAACTCCGGTCGCAGTGGGTACCATGGGGGATCTCCGGTCGCAGTGGGTACCATGGGGGAGCACGCGGTCGCAGTGGGTACCATGGGGGAACTCCGGGAGCAGTGGGTACCATGGGGGATCTCCGGTCGCAGTGGGTACCATGGGGGATCTCCGGTCGCAGTGGGTACCATGGGGGAGCACGCGGTCGCAGTGGGTACCATGGGGGATCTCCGGGAGCAGTGGGTACCATGGGGGAGCACGCGGTCGCAGTGGGTACCATGGGGGAACTCCGGGAGCAGTGGGTACCATGGGGGAACTCCGGGAGCAGTGGGTACCATGGGGGATCTCCGGTCGCAGTGGGTACCATGGGGGAACTCCGGTCGCAGTGGGTACCATGGGGGATCTCCGGTCGCAGTGGGTACCATGGGGGAACTCCGGGAGCAGTGGGTACCATGGGGGATCTCCGGTCGCAGTGGGTACCATGGGGGAGCACGCGGTCGCAGTGGGTACCATGGGGGAGCACGCGGTCGCAGTGGGTACCATGGGGGAACTCCGGGAGCAGTGGGTACCATGGGGGATCTCCGGTCGCAGTGGGTACCATGGGGGATCTCCGGTCGCAGTGGGTACCATGGGGGAACTCCGGTCGCAGTGGGTACCATGGGGGAGCACGCGGTCGCAGTGGGTACCATGGGGGATCTCCGGTCGCAGTGGGTACCATGGGGGATCTCCGGTCGCAGTGGGTACCATGGGGGATCTCCGGTCGCAGTGGGTACCATGGGGGAGCACGCGGTCGCAGTGGGTACCATGGGGGATCTCCGGTCGCAGTGGGTACCATGGGGGATCTCCGGGAGCAGTGGGTACCATGGGGGATCTCCGGGAGCAGTGGGTACCATGGGGGAGCACGCGGTCGCAGTGGGTACCATGGGGGAACTCCGGGAGCTGTGGGTACCATGGGGGATCTCCGGGAGCAGTGGGTACCATGGGGGATCTCCGGTCGCAGTGGGTACCATGGGGGATCTCCGGTCGCAGTGGGTACCATGGGGGAACTCCGGGAGCAGTGGGTACCATGGGGGATCTCCGGTCGCAGTGGGTACCATGGGGGAACTCCGGGAGCAGTGGGTACCATGGGGGAGCACGCGGTCGCAGTGGGTACCATGGGGGAGCACGCGGTCGCAGTGGGTACCATGGGGGAACTCCGGGAGCAGTGGGTACCATGGGGGATCTCCGGTCGCAGTGGGTACCATGGGGGATCTCCGGGAGCAGTGGGTACCATGGGGGATCTCCGGTCGCAGTGGGTACCATGGGGGAGCACGCGGTCGCAGTGGGTACCATGGGGGATCTCCGGTCGCAGTGGGTACCATGGGGGAGCACGCGGTCGCAGTGGGTACCATGGGGGATCTCCGGGAGCAGTGGGTACCATGGGGGAGCACGCGGTCGCAGTGGGTACCATGGGGGAACTCCGGGAGCAGTGGGTACCATGGGGGATCTCCGGTCGCAGTGGGTACCATGGGGGAACTCCGGGAGCAGTGGGTACCATGGGGGATCTCCGGGAGCAGTGGGTACCATGGGGGATCTCCGGTCGCAGTGGGTACCATGGGGGATCTCCGGTCGCAGTGGGTACCATGGGGGAGCACGCGGTCGCAGTGGGTACCATGGGGGAACTCCGGGAGCAGTGGGTACCATGGGGGATCTCCGGGAGCAGTGGGTACCATGGGGGATCTCCGGTCGCAGTGGGTACCATGGGGGAGCACGCGGTCGCAGTGGGTACCATGGGGGAACTCCGGGAGCAGTGGGTACCATGGGGGATCTCCGGTCGCAGTGGGTACCATCGGGGAGCACGCGGTCGCAGTGGGTACCATGGGGGAACTCCGGGAGCAGTGGGTACCATGCGGGAGCATGCGGTCGCAGTGGGTACCATGGGGGAGCACGCGGTCGCAGTGGGTACCATGGGGGATCTCCGGTCGCAGTGGGTACCATGGGGGAGCACGCGGTCGCAGTGGGTACCATGGGGGATCTCCGGTCGCAGTGGGTACCATGGGGGAGCACGCGGTCGCAGTGGGTACCATGGGGGATCTCCGGGAGCAGTGGGTACCATGGGGGAGCACGCGGTCGCAGTGGGTACCATGGGGGAACTCCGGGAGCAGTGGGTTCCATGGGGGATCTCCGGGAGCAGTGGGTACCATGGGGGAACTCCGGGAGCAGTGGGTACCATGGGGGAGCACGCGGTCGCAGTGGGTACCATGGGGGAACTCCGGGAGCAGTGGGTACCATGGGGGATCTCCGGTCGCAGTGGGTACCATGGGGGAGCATGCGGTCACAGTGGGTACCATGGGGGAACTCCGGGAGCAGTGGGTACCATGGGGGATCTCCGGTCGCAGTGGGTACCATGGGGGATCTCCGGGAGCAGTGGGTACCATGGGGGAACTCCGGGAGCAGTGGGTACCATGGGGGATCTCCAGTCGCAGTGGGTACCATGGGGGATCTCCGGTCGCAGTGGGTACCATGGGGGATCTCCGGTCGCAGTGGGTACCATGGGGGATCTCCGGTCGCAGTGGGTACCATGGGGATCTCCGGTCGCAGTGGGTACCATGGGGGATCTCCGGGAGCAGTGGGTACCATGGGGGATCTCCGGTCGCAGTGGGTACCATGGGGGAGCACGCGGTCGCAGTGGGTACCATGGGGGATCTCCGGGAGCAGTGGGTACCATGGGGGAGCACGCGGTCGCAGTGGGTACCATGGGGGAACTCCGGGAGCTGTGGGTACCATGGGGGATCTCCGGGAGCAGTGAGTACCATGGGGGATCTCCGGTCGCAGTGGGTACCATGGGGGAGCACGCGGTCGCAGTGGGTACCATGGGGGAACTCCGGGAGCAGTGGGTACCATGGGGGATCTCCGGTCGCAGTGGGTACCATGGGGGATCTCCGGGAGCAGTGGGTACCATGGGGGAACTCCGGGAGCAGTGGGTACCATGGGGGATCTCCGGTCGCAGTGGGTACCATGGGGGAACTCCGGTCGCAGTGGGTACCATGGGGGATCTCCGGTCGCAGTGGGTACCATGGGGGATCTCCGGTCGCAGTGGGTACCATGGGGGAGCACGCGGTCGCAGTGGGTACCATGGGGGAACTCCGGGAGCAGTGGGTACCATGGGGGATCTCCGGTCGCAGTGGGTACCATGGGGGATCTCCGGGAGCAGTGGGTACCATGGGGGAACTCCGGGAGCAGTGGGTACCATGGGTGAGCACGCGGTCGCAGTGAGTACCATGGGGGAGCACGCGGTCGCAGTGGGTACCATGGGGGAACTCCGGGAGCAGTGGGTACCATGGGGGATCTCCGGTCGCAGTGGGTACCATGGGGGATCTCCGGGAGCAGTGGGTACCATGGGGGATCTCCGGTCGCAGTGGGTACCATGGGGGATCTCCGGGAGCAGTGAGTACCATGGGGGAACTCCGGTCGCAGTGGGTACCATGGGGGATCTCCGGGAGCAGTGGGTACCATGGGGGATCTCCGGGAGCAGTGAGTACCATGGGGGAACTCCGGTCGCAGTGGGTACCATGGGGGAACTCCGGGAGCAGTGGGTACCATGGGGGATCTCCGGGAGCAGTGGGTACCATGGGGGATCTCCGGGAGCAGTGGGTACCATGGGGGATCTCCGGGAGCAGTGGGTACCATGGGGGATCTCCGGGAGCAGTGGGTACCATGGGGGAACTCCGGGAGCAGTGGGTACCATGGGGGAACTCCGGGAGCAGTGGGTACCATGGGGGATCTCCGGGAGCAGTGGGTACCATGGGGGATCTCCGGGAGCAGTGGGTACCATGGGGGATCTCCGGTCGCAGTGGGTACCATGGGGGAACTCCGGGAGCAGTGGGTACCATGGGGGAACTCCGGGAGCAGTGGGTACCATGGGGGATCTCCGGTCGCAGTGGGTACCATGGGGGAGCACGCGGTCGCAGTGGGTACCATGGGGGAACTCCGGGAGCAGTGGGTACCATGGGGGATCTCCGGTCGCAGTGGGTACCATGGGGGAGCACGCGGTCGCAGTGGGTACCATGGGGGAACTCCGGGAGCAGTGGGTACCATGGGGGAGCATGCGGTCGCAGTGGGTACCATGGGGGAGCACGCGGTCGCAGTGGGTACCATGGGGGATCTCCGGTCGCAGTGGGTACCATGGGGGAGCACGCGGTCGCAGTGGGTACCATGGGGGATCTCCAGTCGCAGTGGGTACCATGAGGGAGCACGCGGTCGCAGTGGGTACCATGGGGGATCTCCGGGAGCAGTGGGTACCATGGGGGAGCACGCGGTCGCAGTGGGTACCATGGGGGAACTCCGGGAGCTGTGGGTACCATGGGGGATCTCCGGGAGCAGTGGGTACCATGGGGGAACTCCGGGAGCAGTGGGTACCATGGGGGAGCACGCGGTCGCAGTGGGTACCATGGGGGAACTCCGGGAGCAGTGGGTACCATGGGGGATCTCCGGTCGCAGTGGGTACCATGGGGGAGCATGCGGTCACAGTGGGAACCATGGGGGAACTCCGGGAGCAGTGGGTACCATGGGGGATCTCCGGTCGCAGTGGGTACCATGGGGGATCTCCGGGAGCAGTGGGTACCATGGGGGAACTCCGGGAGCAGTGGGTACCATGGGGGATCTCCAGTCGCAGTGGGTACCATGGGGGATCTCCGGTCGCAGTGGGTACCATGGGGGATCTCCGGTCGCAGTGGGTACCATGGGGGATCTCCGGTCGCAGTGGGTACCATGGGGATCTCCGGTCGCAGTGGGTACCATGGGGGATCTCCGAGAGCAGTGGGTACCATGGGGGATCTCCAGTCGCAGCGGGTACCATGGGGGAGCACACGGTCGCAGTGGGTACCATGGGGGATCTCCGGCAGCAGTGGGTACCATAGGGGAGCACGCGGTCGCAGTGGGTACCATGGGGGAACTCCGGGAGCTGTGGGTACCATGGGGGATCTCCGGGAGCTGTGAGTACCATGGGGGATCTCCGGTCGCAGTGGGTACCATGGGGGAGCACGCGGTCGCAGTGGGTACCATGGGGGAACTCCGGGAGCAGTGGGTACCATGGGGGATCTCAATTCGCAGTGGGTACCATGGGGGATCTCCGGGAGCAGTGGGTGCCATGGGGGAACTCCGGGAGCAGTGGGTACCATGGGGGATCTCCAGTCGCAGTGGGTACCATGGGGGAACTCCGGTCGCAGTGGGTACCATGGGGGATCTCCGGTCGCAGTGGGTACCATGGGGGATCTCCGGTCGCAGTGGGTACCATGGGGGAGCACGCGGTCGCAGTGGGTACCATGGGGGAACTCCGGGAGCAGTGGGTACCATGGGGGATCTCCGGTCGCAGTGGGTACCATGGGGGATCTCCGGGAGCAGTGGGTACCATGGGGGAACTCCGGGAGCAGTGGGTACCATGGGGGAGCACGCGGTCGCAGTGGGTACCATGGGGGAGCACGCGGTCGCAGTGGGTACCATGGGGGAACTCCGGGAGCAGTGGGTACCATGGGGGATCTCCGGTCGCAGTGGGTACCATGGGGGATCTCCGGGAGCAGTGGGTACCATGGGGGATCTCCGGTCGCAGTGGGTACCATGGGGGATCTCCGGGAGCAGTGAGTACCATGGGGGAACTCCGGTCGCAGTGGGTACCATGGGGGATCTCCGGGAGCAGTGGGTACCATGGGGGATCTCCGGGAGCAGTGGGTACCATGGGGGAACTCCGGTCGCAGTGGGTACCATGGGGGAACTCCGGGAGCAGTGGGTACCATGGGGGATCTCCGGGAGCAGTGGGTACCATGGGGGATCTCCGGGAGCAGTGGGTACCATGGGGGATCTCCGGGAGCAGTGGGTACCATGGGGGATCTCCGGGAGCAGTGGGTACCATGGGGGAACTCCGGGAGCAGTGGGTACCATGGGGGAACTCCGGGAGCAGTGGGTACCATGGGGGATCTCCGGGAGCAGTGGGTACCATGGGGGATCTCCGGGAGCAGTGGGTACCATGGGGGATCTCCGGGAGCAGTGGGTACCATGGGGGATCTCCGGGAGCAGTGGGTACCATGGGGGAACTCCGGGAGCAGTGGGTACCATGGGGGATCTCCGGGAGCAGTGGGTACCATGGGGGAACTCCGGGAGCAGTGGGTACCATGGGGGATCTCCGGTCGCAGTGGGTACCATGGGGGATCTCCGGTCGCAGTGGGTACCATGGGGGAGCACGCGGTCGCAGTGGGTACCATGGGGGAACTCCGGTCGCAGTGGGTACCATGGGGGAACTCCGGGAGCAGTGGGTACCATGGGGGATCTCCAGGAGCAGTGGGTACCATGGGGGAGCACGCGGTCGCAGTGGGTACCATGGGGGAACTCCGGGAGCAGTGGGTACCATGGGGGATCTCCGGGAGCAGTGGGTACCATGGGGGAACTCCGGGAGCAGTGGGTACCATGGGGGATCTCCGGTCGCAGTGGGTACCATGGGGGATCTCCGGTCGCAGTGGGTACCATGGGGGAGCACGCGGTCGCAGTGGGTACCATGGGGGAACTCCGGTCGCAGTGGGTACCATGGGGGAACTCCGGGAGCAGTGGGTACCATGGGGGATCTCCGGGAGCAGTGGGTACCATGGGGGATCTCCGGTCGCAGTGGGTACCATGGGGGATCTCCGGGAGCAGTGGGTACCATGGGGGAACTCCGGGAGCAGTGGGTACCATGGGGGATCTCCGGTCGCAGTGGGTACCATGGGGGAACTCCGGGAGCAGTGGGTACCATGGGGGATCTCCGGTCGCAGTGGGTACCATGGGGGATCTCCGGTCGCAGTGGGTACCATGGGGGAGCACGCGGTCGCAGTGGGTACCATGGGGGAACTCCGGGAGCAGTGGGTACCATGGGGGATCTCCGGTCGCAGTGGGTACCATGGGGGATCTCCGGGAGCAGTGGGTACCATGGGGGAACTCCGGGAGCAGTGGGTACCATGGGTGAGCACGCGGTCGCAGTGAGTACCATGGGGGAGCACGCGGTCGCAGTGGGTACCATGGGGGAACTCCGGGAGCAGTGGGTACCATGGGGGATCTCCGGTCGCAGTGGGTACCATGGGGGATCTCCGGGAGCAGTGGGTACCATGGGGGATCTCCGGTCGCAGTGGGTACCATGGGGGATCTCCGGGAGCAGTGGGTACCATGGGGGAACTCCGGTCGCAGTGGGTACCATGGGGGATCTCCGGGAGCAGTGGGTACCATGGGGGATCTCCGGGAGCAGTGAGTACCATGGGGGAACTCCGGTCGCAGTGGGTACCATGGGGGAACTCCGGGAGCAGTGGGTACCATGGGGGATCTCCGGGAGCAGTGGGTACCATGGGGGATCTCCGGGAGCAGTGGGTACCATGGGGGATCTCCGGGAGCAGTGGGTACCATGGGGGATCTCCGGGAGCAGTGGGTACCATGGGGGAACTCCGGTCGCAGTGGGTACCATGGGGGAACTCCGGGAGCAGTGGGTACCATGGGGGATCTCCGGGAGCAGTGGGTACCATGGGGGATCTCCGGGAGCAGTGGGTACCATGGGGGATCTCCGGGAGCAGTGGGTACCATGGGGGATCTCCGGGAGCAGTGGGTACCATGGGGGAACTCCGGGAGCAGTGGGTACCATGGGGGATCTCCGGGAGCAGTGGGTACCATGGGGGAACTCCGGGAGCAGTGGGTACCATGGGGGATCTCCGGTCGCAGTGGGTACCATGGGGGAGCACGCGGTCGCAGTGGAGGCCATGGGGGAACTCCGGTCGCAGTGGGTACCATGGGGGAACTCCGGGAGCAGTGGGTACCATGGGGGATCTCCGGGAGCAGTGAGTACCATGGGGGAGCACGCGGTCGCAGTGGGTACCATGGGGGAACTCCGGGAGCAGTGGGTACCATGGGGGATCTCCGGGAGCAGTGAGTACCATGGGGGAACTCCGGGAGCAGTGGGTACCATGGGGGATCTCCGGTCGCAGTGGGTACCATGGGGGATCTCCGGTCGCAGTGGGTACCATGGGGGAGCACGCGGTCGCAGTGGGTACCATGGGGGAACTCCGGTCGCAGTGGGTACCATGGGGGATCTCCGGTCGCAGTGGGTACCATGGGGGAACTCCGGGAGCAGTGGGTACCATGGGGGATCTCCGGGAGCAGTGAGTACCATGGGGGAGCACGCGGTCGCAGTGGGTACCATGGGGGAGCACGCGGTCGCAGTGGGTACCATGGGGGAACTCCGGGAGCAGTGGGTACCATGGGGGAACTCCGGGAGCAGTGGGTACCATGGGGGATCTCCGGTCGCAGTGGGTACCATGGGGGATCTCCGGGAGCAGTGGGTACCATGGGGGAACTCCGGGAGCAGTGGGTACCATGGGGGATCTCCGGTCGCAGTGGGTACCATGGGGGAACTCCGGTCGCAGTGGGTACCATGGGGGATCTCCGGTCGCAGTGGGTACCATGGGGGATCTCCGGTCGCAGTGGGTACCATGGGGGAGCACGCGGTCGCAGTGGGTACCATGGGGGAACTCCGGGAGCAGTGGGTACCATGGGGGATCTCCGGTCGCAGTGGGTACCATGGGGGATCTCCGGGAGCAGTGGGTACCATGGGGGAACTCCGGGAGCAGTGGGTACCATGGGTGAGCACGCGGTCGCAGTGAGTACCATGGGGGAGCACGCGGTCGCAGTGGGTACCATGGGGGAACTCCGGGAGCAGTGGGTACCATGGGGGATCTCCGGTCGCAGTGGGTACCATGGGGGATCTCCGGGAGCAGTGGGTACCATGGGGGATCTCCGGTCGCAGTGGGTACCATGGGGGATCTCCGGGAGCAGTGGGTACCATGGGGGAACTCCGGTCGCAGTGGGTACCATGGGGGAACTCCGGGAGCAGTGGGTACCATGGGGGATCTCCGGGAGCAGTGGGTACCATGGGGGATCTCCGGGAGCAGTGGGTACCATGGGGGATCTCCGGGAGCAGTGGGTACCATGGGGGATCTCCGGGAGCAGTGGGTACCATGGGGGAACTCCGGGAGCAGTGGGTACCATGGGGGAACTCCGGGAGCAGTGGGTACCATGGGGGATCTCCGGGAGCAGTGGGTACCATGGTGGATCTCCGGGAGCAGTGGGTACCATGGGGGATCTCCGGGAGCAGTGGGTACCATGGGGGATCTCCGGGAGCAGTGGGTACCATGGGGGAACTCCGGGAGCAGTGGGTACCATGGGGGATCTCCGGGAGCAGTGGGTACCATGGGGGAACTCCGGGAGCAGTGGGTACCATGGGGGATCTCCGGTCGCAGTGGGTACCATGGGGGATCTCCGGTCGCAGTGGGTACCATGGGGGAGCACGCGGTCGCAGTGGGTACCATGGGGGAACTCCGGTCGCAGTGGGTACCATGGGGGATCTCCGGGAGCAGTGGGTACCATGGGGGAGCACGCGGTCGCAGTGGGTACCATGGGGGAACTCCGGGAGCAGTGGGTACCATGGGGGATCTCCGGGAGCAGTGAGTACCATGGGGGAACTCCGGGAGCAGTGGGTACCATGGGGGATCTCCGGTCGCAGTGGGTACCATGGGGGATCTCCGGTCGCAGTGGGTACCATGGGGGAGCACGCGGTCGCAGTGGGTACCATGGGGGAACTCCGGTCGCAGTGGGTACCATGGGGGAACTCCGGGAGCAGTGGGTACCATGGGGGATCTCCGGGAGCAGTGAGTACCATGGGGGAGCACGCGGTCGCAGTGGCTACCATGGGGGATCTCCGGTCGCAGTGGGTACCATGGGGGAACTCCGGGAGCAGTGGGTACCATGGGGGATCTCCGGTCGCAGTGGGTACCATGGGGGAGCACGCGGTCGCAGTGGGTACCATGGGGGAACTCCGGGAGCAGTGGGTACCATGGGGGATCTCCGGTCGCAGTGGGTACCATGGGGGATCTCCGGGAGCAGTGGGTACCATGGGGGAACTCCGGGAGCAGTGGGTACCATGGGGGATCTCCGGTCGCAGTGGGTACCATGGGGGATCTCCGGTCGCAGTGGGTACCATGGGGGATCTCCGGTCGCAGTGGGTACCATGGGGGATCTCCGGTCGCAGTGGGTACCATGGGGGATCTCCGGTCGCAGTGGGTACCATGGGGGATCTCCGGTCGCAGTGGGTACCATGGGGGAGCACGCGGTCGCAGTGGGTACCATGGGGGATCTCCGGGAGCAGTGGGTACCATGGGGGAGCACGCGGTCGCAGTGGGTACCATGGGGGAACTCCGGGAGCAGTGGGTACCATGGGGGATCTCCGGTCGCAGTGGGTACCATGGGGGATCTCCGGGAGCAGTGGGTACCATGGGGGAACTCCGGGAGCAGTGGGTACCATGGGGGATCTCCGGTCGCAGTGGGTACCATGGGGGAACTCCGGGAGCAGTGGGTACCATGGGGGATCTCCGGTCGCAGTGGGTACCATGGGGGATCTCCGGTCGCAGTGGGTACCATGGGGGAGCACGCGGTCGCAGTGGGTACCATGGGGGAACTCCGGGAGCAGTGGGTACCATGGGGGATCTCCGGTCGCAGTGGGTACCATGGGGGATCTCCGGGAGCAGTGGGTACCATGGGGGATCTCCGGGAGCAGTGGGTACCATGGGGGAGCACGCGGTCGCAGTGGGTACCATGGGGGAGCACGCGGTCGCAGTGGGTACCATGGGGGAACTCCGGGAGCAGTGGGTACCATGGGGGATCTCCGGTCGCAGTGGGTACCATGGGGGATCTCCGGGAGCAGTGGGTACCATGGGGGATCTCCGGTCGCAGTGGGTACCATGGGGGATCTCCGGGAGCAGTGAGTACCATGGGGGAACTCCGGTCGCAGTGGGTACCATGGGGGATCTCCGGGAGCAGTGGGTACCATGGGGGATCTCCGGGAGCAGTGAGTACCATGGGGGAACTCCGGTCGCAGTGGGTACCATGGGGGAACTCCGGGAGCAGTGGGTACCATGGGGGATCTCCGGGAGCAGTGGGTACCATGGGGGATCTCCGGGAGCAGTGGGTACCATGGGGGATCTCCGGGAGCAGTGGGTACCATGGGGGATCTCCGGGAGCAGTGGGTACCATGGGGGAACTCCGGGAGCAGTGGGTACCATGGGGGAACTCCGGGAGCAGTGGGTACCATGGGGGATCTCCGGGAGCAGTGGGTACCATGGGGGATCTCCGGGAGCAGTGGGTACCATGGGGGATCTCCGGGAGCAGTGGGTACCATGGGGGATCTCCGGGAGCAGTGGGTACCATGGGGGAACTCCGGGAGCAGTGGGTACCATGGGGGATCTCCGGGAGCAGTGGGTACCATGGGGGAACTCCGGGAGCAGTGGGTACCATGGGGGATCTCCGGTCGCAGTGGGTACCATGGGGGATCTCCGGTCGCAGTGGGTACCATGGGGGAGCACGCGGTCGCAGTGGGTACCATGGGGGAACTCCGGTCGCAGTGGGTACCATGGGGGAACTCCGGGAGCAGTGGGTACCATGGGGGATCTCCGGGAGCAGTGAGTACCATGGGGGAGCACGCGGTCGCAGTGGGTACCATGGGGGAACTCCGGGAGCAGTGGGTACCATGGGGGATCTCCGGGAGCAGTGAGTACCATGGGGGAACTCCGGGAGCAGTGGGTACCATGGGGGATCTCCGGTCGCAGTGGGTACCATGGGGGATCTCCGGTCGCAGTGGGTACCATGGGGGAGCACGCGGTCGCAGTGGGTACCATGGGGGAACTCCGGTCGCAGTGGGTACCATGGGGGAACTCCGGGAGCAGTGGGTACCATGGGGGATCTCCGGGAGCAGTGGGTACCATGGGGGATCTCCGGTCGCAGTGGGTACCATGGGGGAGCACGCGGTCGCAGTGGGTACCATGGGGGAACTCCGGGAGCAGTGGGTACCATGGGGGAACTCCGGGAGCAGTGGGTACCATGGGGGATCTCCGGTCGCAGTGGGTACCATGGGGGATCTCCGGGAGCAGTGGGTACCATGGGGGAACTCCGGGAGCAGTGGGTACCATGGGGGATCTCCGGTCGCAGTGGGTACCATGGGGGAACTCCGGTCGCAGTGGGTACCATGGGGGATCTCCGGTCGCAGTGGGTACCATGGGGGATCTCCGGGAGCAGTGGGTACCATGGGGGAACTCCGGGAGCAGTGGGTACCATGGGGGAGCACGCGGTCGCAGTGGGTACCATGGGGGAGCACGCGGTCGCAGTGGGTACCATGGGGGAACTCCGGGAGCAGTGGGTACCATGGGGGATCTCCGGTCGCAGTGGGTACCATGGGGGATCTCCGGGAGCAGTGGGTACCATGGGGGATCTCCGGTCGCAGTGGGTACCATGGGGGATCTCCGGGAGCAGTGAGTACCATGGGGGAACTCCGGTCGCAGTGGGTACCATGGGGGAACTCCGGGAGCAGTGGGTACCATGGGGGATCTCCGGGAGCAGTGGGTACCATGGTGGATCTCCGGGAGCAGTGGGTACCATGGGGGATATCCGGGAGCAGTGGGTACCATGAGGGATCTCCGGGAGCAGTGGGTAACATGGGGGAACTCCGGGAGCAGTGGGTACCATGGGGGAACTCCGGGAGCAGTGGGTACCATGGGGGATCTCCGGGAGCAGTGGGTACCATGGGGGATCTCCGGGAGCAGTGGGTACCATGGGGGATCTCCGGGAGCAGTGGGTACCATGGGGGATCTCCGGGAGCAGTGGGTACCATGGGGGATCTCCGGGAGCAGTGGGTACCATGGGGGATCTCCGGGAGCAGTGGGTACCATGGGGGAACTCCGGGAGCAGTGGGTACCATGGGGGATCTCCGGTCGCAGTGGGTACCATGGGGGATCTCCGGTCGCAGTGGGTACCATGGGGGAGCACGCGGTCGCAGTGGAGGCCATGGGGGAACTCCGGTCGCAGTGGGTACCATGGGGGATCTCCGGGAGCAGTGAGTACCATGGGGGAGCACGCGGTCGCAGTGGGTACCATGGGGGAACTCCGGGAGCAGTGGGTACCATGGGGGATCTCCGGGAGCAGTGGGTACCATGGGGGATCTCCGGGAGCAGTGGGTACCATGGGGGAACTCCGGGAGCAGTGGGTACCATGGGGGATCTCCGGGAGCAGTGAGTACCATGGGGGAACTCCGGGAGCAGTGGGTACCATGGGGGATCTCCGGTCGCAGTGGGTACCATGGGGGATCTCCGGTCGCAGTGGGTACCATGGGGGAGCACGCGGTCGCAGTGGGATGCCATCGGGGAACTCCGGTCGCAGTGGGTACCATGGGGGATCTCCGGGAGCAGTGGGTACCATGGGGGAGCACGCGGTCGCAGTGGGTACCATGGGGGAACTCCGGGAGCAGTGGGTACCATGGGGGATCTCCGGGAGCAGTGAGTACCATGGGGGAACTCCGGGAGCAGTGGGTACCATGGGGGATCTCCGGTCGCAGTGGGTACCATGGGGGATCTCCGGTCGCAGTGGGTACCATGGGGGAGCACGCGGACGCAGTGGGTACCATGGGGGAACTCCGGTCGCAGTGGGTACCATGGGGGAACTCCGGGAGCAGTGAGTACCATGGGGGATCTCCGGGAGCAGTGGGTACCATGGGGGAGCACGCGGTCGCAGTGGGTACCATGGGGGAGCACGCGGTCGCAGTGGGTACCATGGGGGAACTCCGGGAGCAGTGGGTACCATGGGGGAACTCCGGGAGCAGTGGGTACCATGGGGGATCTCCGGGAGCAGTGGGTACCATGGGGGATCTCCGGGAGCAGTGGGTACCATGGGGGATCTCCGGGAGCAGTGGGTACCATGGGGGATCTCCGGGAGCAGTGGGTACCATGGGGGATCTCCGGGAGCAGTGGGTACCATGGGGGAACTCCGGGAGCAGTGGGTACCATGGGGGATCTCCGGGAGCAGTGAGTACCATGGGGGAACTCCGGGAGCAGTGGGTACCATGGGGGATCTCCGGTCGCAGTGGGTACCATGGGGGATCTCCGGTCGCAGTGGGTACCATGGGGGAGCACGCGGTCGCAGTGGGTACCATGGGGGAACTCCGGTCGCAGTGGGTACCATGGGGGATCTCCGGGAGCAGTGGGTACCATGGGGGAGCACGCGGTCGCAGTGGGTACCATGGGGGAACTCCGGGAGCAGTGGGTACCATGGGGGATCTCCGGGAGCAGTGAGTACCATGGGGGAACTCCGGGAGCAGTGGGTACCATGGGGGATCTCCGGTCGCAGTGGGTACCATGGGGGATCTCCGGTCGCAGTGGGTACCATGGGGGAGCACGCGGTCGCAGTGGAGGCCATCGGGGAAATCCGGTCGCAGTGGGTACCATGGGGGATCTCCGGGAGCAGTGAGTACCATGGGGGAGCACGCGGTCGCAGTGGGTACCATGGGGGAACTCCGGGAGCAGTGGGTACCATGGGGGATCTCCGGGAGCAGTGGGTACCATGGGGGATCTCCGGGAGCAGTGGGTACCATGGGGGAACTCCGGGAGCAGTGGGTACCATGGGGGATCTCCGGGAGCAGTGAGTACCATGGGGGAACTCCGGGAGCAGTGGGTACCATGGGGGATCTCCGGTCGCAGTGGGTACCATGGGGGATCTCCGGTCGCAGTGGGTACCATGGGGGAGCACGCGGTCGCAGTGGAGGCCATCGGGGAACTCCGGTCGCAGTGGGTACCATGGGGGATCTCCGGGAGCAGTGAGTACCATGGGGGAGCACGCGGTCGCAGTGGGTACCATGGGGGAACTCCGGGAGCAGTGGGTACCATGGGGGATCTCCGGGAGCAGTGAGTACCATGGGGGAACTCCGGGAGCAGTGGGTACCATGGGGGATCTCCGGTCGCAGTGGGTACCATGGGGGATCTCCGGTCGCAGTGGGTACCATGGGGGAGCACGCGGTCGCAGTGGGTACCATGGGGGAACTCCGGTCGCAGTGGGTACCATGGGGGAACTCCGGGAGCAGTGGGTACCATGGGGGATCTCCGGGAGCAGTGAGTACCATGGCGGAGCACGCGGTCGCAGTGGGTACCATGGGGGAGCACGCGGTCGCAGTGGGTACCATGGGGGAACTCCGGGAGCAGTGGGTACCATGGGGGAACTCCGGGAGCAGTGGGTACCATGGGGGATCTCCGGGAGCAGTGGGTACCATGGGGGATCTCCGGGAGCAGTGGGTACCATGGGGGATCTCCGGGAGCAGTGGGTACCATGGGGGATCTCCGGGAGCAGTGGGTACCATGGGGGAACTCCGGGAGCAGTGGGTACCATGGGGGAACTCCGGGAGCAGTGGGTACCATGGGGGATCTCCGGGAGCAGTGGGTACCATGGTGGATCTCCGGGAGCAGTGGGTACCATGGGGGATCTCCGGGAGCAGTGGGTACCATGGGGGATCTCCGGGAGCAGTGGGTACCATGGGGGAACTCCGGGAGCAGTGGGTACCATGGGGGATCTCCGGGAGCAGTGGGTACCATGGGGGAACTCCGGGAGCAGTGGGTACCATGGGGGATCTCCGGTCGCAGTGGGTACCATGGGGGAACTCCGGGAGCAGTGGGTACCATGGGGGATCTCCGGGAGCAGTGGGTACCATGGGGGATCTCCGGGAGCAGTGGGTACCATGGGGGAGCACGCGGTCGCAGTGGGTACCATGGGGGATCTCCGGGAGCAGTGGGTACCATGGGGGAACTCCGGGAGCAGTGGGTACCATGGGGGAGCACGCGGTCGCAGTGGGTACCATGGGGGAGCACGCGGTCGCAGTGGGTACCATGGGGGAACTCCGGGAGCAGTGGGTACCATGGGGGATCTCCGGTCGCAGTGGGTACCATGGGGGATCTCCGGGAGCAGTGGGTACCATGGGGGATCTCCGGTCGCAGTGGGTACCATGGGGGATCTCCGGGAGCAGTGGGTACCATGGGGGAACTCCGGTCGCAGTGGGTACCATGGGGGATCTCCGGGAGCAGTGGGTACCATGGGGGATCTCCGGGAGCAGTGGGTACCATGGGGGAACTCCGGTCGCAGTGGGTACCATGGGGGAACTCCGGGAGCAGTGGGTACCATGGGGGATCTCCGGGAGCAGTGGGTACCATGGGGGATCTCCGGGAGCAGTGGGTACCATGGGGGATCTCCGGGAGCAGTGGGTACCATGGGGGATCTCCGGGAGCAGTGGGTACCATGGGGGAACTCCGGGAGCAGTGGGTACCATGGGGGAACTCCGGGAGCAGTGGGTACCATGGGGGATCTCCGGGAGCAGTGGGTACCATGGTGGATCTCCGGGAGCAGTGGGTACCATGGGGGATCTCCGGGAGCAGTGGGTACCATGGGGGATCTCCGGTCGCAGTGGGTACCATGGGGGATCTCCGGTCGCAGTGGGTACCATGGGGGAGCACGCGGTCGCAGTGGGTACCATGGGGGAACTCCGGTCGCAGTGGGTACCATGGGGGATCTCCGGGAGCAGTGGGTACCATGGGGGAGCACGCGGTCGCAGTGGGTACCATGGGGGAACTCCGGGAGCAGTGGGTACCATGGGGGATCTCCGGGAGCAGTGAGTACCATGGGGGAACTCCGGGAGCAGTGGGTACCATGGGGGATCTCCGGTCGCAGTGGGTACCATGGGGGATCTCCGGTCGCAGTGGGTACCATGGGGGAGCACGCGGTCGCAGTGGGTACCATGGGGGAACTCCGGTCGCAGTGGGTACCATGGGGGAACTCCGGGAGCAGTGGGTACCATGGGGGATCTCCGGGAGCAGTGGGTACCATGGGGGAGCACCGGTCGCAGTGGGTACCATGGGGGAGCACGCGGTCGCAGTGGGTACCATGGGGGATCTCCGGGAGCAGTGGGTACCATGGGGGAACTCCGGGAGCAGTGGGTACCATGGGGGATCTCCGGTCGCAGTGGGTACCATGGGGGATCTCCGGGAGCAGTGGGTACCATGGGGGAACTCCGGGAGCAGTGGGTACCATGGGGGATCTCCGGTCGCAGTGGGTACCATGGGGGATCTCCGGTCGCAGTGGGTACCATGGGGGAACTCCGGGAGCAGTGGGTACCATGGGGGAGCACGCGGTCGCAGTGGGTACCATGGGGGAGCACGCGGTCGCAGTGGGTACCATGGGGGAACTCCGGGAGCAGTGGGTACCATGGGGGATCTCCGGTCGCAGTGGGTACCATGGGGGATCTCCGGGAGCAGTGGGTACCATGGGGGATCTCCGGTCGCAGTGGGTACCATGGGGGATCTCCGGGAGCAGTGGGTACCATGGGGGAACTCCGGTCGCAGTGGGTACCATGGGGGAACTCCGGGAGCAGTGGGTACCATGGGGGATCTCCGGGAGCAGTGGGTACCATGGGGGATCTCCGGGAGCAGTGGGTACCATGGGGGAACTCCGGGAGCAGTGGGTACCATGGGGGAACTCCGGGAGCAGTGGGTACCATGGGGGATCTCCGGGAGCAGTGGGTACCATGGGGGATCTCCGGGAGCAGTGGGTACCATGGGGGATCTCCGGGAGCAGTGGGTACCATGGGGGATCTCCGGGAGCAGTGGGTACCATGGGGGAACTCCGGGAGCAGTGGGTACCATGGGGGATCTCCGGGAGCAGTGAGTACCATGGGGGAACTCCGGGAGCAGTGGGTACCATGGGGGATCTCCGGTCGCAGTGGGTACCATGGGGGATCTCCGGTCGCAGTGGGTACCATGGGGGAGCACGCGGTCGCAGTGGAGGCCATCGGGGAACTCCGGTCGCAGTGGGTACCATGGGGGATCTCCGGGAGCAGTGAGTACCATGGGGGAGCACGCGGTCGCAGTGGGTACCATGGGGGAACTCCGGGAGCAGTGGGTACCATGGGGGATCTCCGGGAGCAGTGAGTACCATGGGGGAACTCCGGGAGCAGTGGGTACCATGGGGGATCTCCGGTCGCAGTGGGTACCATGGGGGATCTCCGGTCGCAGTGGGTACCATGGGGGAGCACGCGGTCGCAGTGGGTACCATGGGGGAACTCCGATCGCAGTGGGTACCATGGGGGAACTCCGGGAGCAGTGGGTACCATGGGGGATCTCCGGGAGCAGTGGGTACCATGGGGGAGCACGCGGTCGCAGTGGGTACCATGGGGGAGCACGCGGTCGCAGTGGGTACCATGGGGGAACTCCGGGAGCAGTGGGTACCATGGGGGAACTCCGGGAGCAGTGGGTACCATGGGGGATCTCCGGGAGCAGTGGGTACCATGGTGGATCTCCGGGAGCAGTGGGTACCATGGGGGATCTCCGGGAGCAGTGGGTACCATGGGGGATCTCCGGGAGCAGTGGGTACCATGGGGGAACTCCGGGAGCAGTGGGTACCATGGGGAAACTCCGGGAGCAGTGGGTACCATGGGGGATCTCCGGGAGCAGTGGGTACCATGGTGGATCTCCGGGAGCAGTGGGTACCATGGGGGATCTCCGGGAGCAGTGGGTACCATGGGGGATCTCCGGGAGCAGTGGGTACCATGGGGGAACTCCGGGAGCAGTGGGTACCATGGGGGATCTCCGGTCGCAGTGGGTACCATGGGGGATCTCCGGTCGCAGTGGGTACCATGGGGGAGCACGCGGTCGCAGTGGGTACCATGGGGGAACTCCGGTCGCAGTGGGTACCATGGGGGAACTCCGGGAGCAGTGGGTACCATGGGGGATCTCCGGGAGCAGTGGGTACCATGGGGGAGCACGCGGTCGCAGTGGGTACCATGGGGGATCTCCGGGAGCAGTGGGTACCATGGGGGAACTCCGGGAGCAGTGGGTACCATGGGGGAGCACGCGGTCGCAGTGAGTACCATGGGGGAGCACGCGGTCGCAGTGGGTACCATGGGGGAACTCCGGGAGCAGTGGGTACCATGGGGGATCTCCGGTCGCAGTGGGTACCATGGGGGATCTCCGGGAGCAGTGGGTACCATGGGGGATCTCCGGTCGCAGTGGGTACCATGGGGGATCTCCGGGAGCAGTGAGTACCATGGGGGAACTCCGGTCGCAGTGGGTACCATGTGGTAACTCCGGGAGCAGTGGGTACCATGGGGGATCTCCGGGAGCAGTGGGTACCATGGTGGATCTCCGGGAGCAGTGGGTACCATGGGGGATCTCCGGGAGCAGTGGGTACCATGGGGGATCTCCGGGAGCAGTGGGTACCATGGGGGAACTCCGGGAGCAGTGGGTACCATGGGGGAACTCCGGGAGCAGTGGGTACCATGGGGGATCTCCGGGAGCAGTGGGTACCATGGGGGATCTCCGGGAGCAGTGGGTACCATGGGGGATCTCCGGGAGCAGTGGGTACCATGGGGGATCTCCGGGAGCAGTGGGTACCATGGGGGAACTCCGGGAGCAGTGGGTACCATGGGGGATCTCCGGGAGCAGTGAGTACCATGGGGGAACTCCGGGAGCAGTGGGTACCATGGGGGATCTCCGGTCGCAGTGGGTACCATGGGGGATCTCCGGTCGCAGTGGGTACCATGGGGGAGCACGCGGTCGCAGTGGGTACCATGGGGGAACTCCGGTCGCAGTGGGTACCATGGGGGATCTCCGGGAGCAGTGGGTACCATGGGGGAGCACGCGGTCGCAGTGGGTACCATGGGGGAACTCCGGGAGCAGTGGGTACCATGGGGGATCTCCGGGAGCAGTGAGTACCATGGGGGAACTCCGGGAGCAGTGGGTACCATGGGGGATCTCCGGTCGCAGTGGGTACCATGGGGGATCTCCGGTCGCAGTGGGTACCATGGGGGAGCACGCGGTCGCAGTGGGTACCATGGGGGAACTTCGGTCGCAGTGGGTACCATGGGGGAACTCCGGGAGCAGTGGGTACCATGGGGGATCTCCGGGAGCAGTGAGTACCATGGCGGAGCACGCGGTCGCAGTGGGTACCATGGGGGAGCACGCGGTCGCAGTGGGTACCATGGGGGAACTCCGGGAGCAGTGGGTACCATGGGGGAACTCCGGGAGCAGTGGGTACCATGGGGGATCTCCGGGAGCAGTGGGTACCATGGGGGAACTCCGGGAGCAGTGGGTACCATGGGGGATCTCCGGGAGCAGTGGGTACCATGGGGGATCTCCGGTCGCAGTGGGTACCATGGGGGATCTCCGGTCGCAGTGGGTACCATGGGGGAGCACGCGGTCGCAGTGGGTACCATGGGGGAACTCCGGTCGCAGTGGGTACCATGGGGGAACTCCGGGAGCAGTGGGTACCATGGGGGATCTCCGGGAGCAGTGGGTACCATGGGGGAGCACGCGGTCGCAGTGGGTACCATGGGGGAGCACGCGGTCGCAGTGGGTACCATGGGGGAACTCCGGGAGCAGTGGGTACCATGGGGGATCTCCGGGAGCAGTGGGTACCATGGGGGATCTCCGGTCGCAGTGGGTACCATGGGGGATCTCCGGGAGCAGTGGGTACCATGGGGGAGCACGCGGTCGCAGTGGGTACCATGGGGGAACTCCGGTCGCAGTGGGTACCATGGGGGAACTCCGGGAGCAGTGGGTACCATGGGGGATCTCCGGGAGCAGTGAGTACCATGGGGGAGCACGCGGTCGCAGTGGGTACCATGGGGGAACTCCGGGAGCAGTGGGTACCATGGGGGATCTCCGGGAGCAGTGGGTACCATGGGGGAACTCCGGGAGCAGTGGGTACCATGGGGGATCTCCGGTCGCAGTGGGTACCATGGGGGAGCACGCGGTCGCAGTGGGTACCATGGGGGAACTCCGGTCGCAGTGGGTACCATGGGGGAACTCCGGGAGCAGTGGGTACCATGGGGGATCTCCGGGAGCAGTGAGTACCATGGCGGAGCACGCGGTCGCAGTGGGTACCATGGGGGAGCACGCGGTCGCAGTGGGTACCATGGGGGAACTCCGGGAGCAGTGGGTACCATGGGGGAACTCCGGGAGCAGTGGGTACCATGGGGGATCTCCGGGAGCAGTGGGTACCATGGGGGAACTCCGGGAGCAGTGGGTACCATGGGGGATCTCCGGTCGCAGTGGGTACCATGGGGGAGCACGCGGTCGCAGTGGGTACCATGGGGGAACTCCGGGAGCAGTGGGTACCATGGGGGAGCATCCGGTCGCAGTGGGTACCATGGGGGAGCACGCGGTCGCAGTGGGTACCATGGGGGATCTCCGGTCGCAGTGGGTACCATGGGGGAGCACGCGGTCGCAGTGGGTACCATGGGGGATCTCCGGGAGCAGTGGGTACCATGGGGGAGCACGCGGTCGCAGTGGGTACCATGGGGGAACTCCGGGAGCAGTGGGTACCATGGGGGATCTCCGGTCGCAGTGGGTACCATGGGGGATCTCCGGTCGCAGTGGGTACCATGGGGGATCTCCGGTCGCAGTGGGTACCATGGGGGAGCACGCGGTCGCAGTGGGTACCATGGGGGAACTCCGGGAGCAGTGGGTACCATGGGGGAGCATGCGGTCGCAGTGGGTACCATTGGGGAGCACGCGGTCGCAGTGGGTACCATGGGGGATCTCCGGTCGCAGTGGGTACCATGGGGGAGCACGCGGTTGCAGTGGGTACCATGGGGGATCTCCAGTCGCAGTGGGTACCATGGGGGAGCACGCGGTCGCAGTGGGTACCATGGGGGATCTCCGGGAGCAGTGGGTACCATGGGGAAGCACGCGGTCGCAGTGGGTACCATGGGGGAACTCCGGGAGCTGTGGGTACCATGGGGGATCTCCGGGAGCAGTGGGTACCATGGGGGAACTCCGGGAGCAGTGGGTACCATGGGGGAGCACGCGGTCGCAGTGGGTACCATGGGAGAACTACGGGAGCAGTGGGTACCATGGGGGATCTCCGGTCGCAGTGGGTACCATGGGGGAACTCCGGGAGCAGTGAGTACCATGGGGGAGCACGCGGTCGCAGTGAGTACCATGGGGGAACTCCGGGAGCAGTGGGTACCATGGGGGATCTCCGGTCGCAGTGGATACCATGGGGGATCTCCGGGAGCAGTGAGTACCATGGGGGAGCACGCGGTTGCAGTGGGTACCATGGGGGAACTCCGGTCGCAGTGGGTACCATGGGGGAACTCCGGGAGCTGTGGGTACCATGGGGGATCTCCGGGAGCAGTGAGTACCATGGGGGAGCACGCGGTCGCAGTGGGTACCATGGGGGATCTCCGGGAGCAGTGGGTACCATGGGGGATCTCCGGGAGCAGTGAGTACCATGGGGGAACTCCGGGAGCAGTGGGTACCATGGGGGATCTCCGGTCGCAGTGGGTACCATGGGGGATCTCCGGTCGCAGTGGGTACCATGGGGGAGCACGCGGTCGCAGTGGGTACCATGGGGGAACTCCGGTCGCAGTGGGTACCATGGGGGAACTCCGGGAGCAGTGGGTACCATGGGGGATCTCCGGGAGCAGTGAGTACCATGGCGGAGCACGCGGTCGCAGTGGGTACCATGGGGGAGCACGCGGTCGCAGTGGGTACCATGGGGGAACTCCGGGAGCAGTGGGTACCATGGGGGAACTCCGGGAGCAGTGGGTACCATGGGGGATCTCCGGGAGCAGTGAGTACCATGGGGGAACTCCGGGAGCAGTGGGTACCATGGGGGATCTCCGGGAGCAGTGGGTACCATGGGGGATCTCCGGTCGCAGTGGGTACCATGGGGGATCTCCGGTCGCAGTGGGTACCATGGGGGAGCACGCGGTCGCAGTGGGTACCATGGGGGAACTCCGGTCGCAGTGGGTACCATGGGGGAACTCCGGGAGCAGTGGGTACCATGGGGGATCTCCGGTCGCAGTGGGTACCATGGGGGATCTCCGGTCGCAGTGGGTACCATGGGGGATCTCCGGGAGCAGTGGGTACCATGGGGGATCTCCGGTCGCAGTGGGTACCATGGGGGATCTCCGGGAGCAGTGGGTACCATGGGGGATCTCCGGTCGCAGTGGGTACCATGGGGGAGCACGCGGTCGCAGTGGGTACCATGGGGGATCTCCGGTCGCAGTGGGTACCATGGGGGATCACGCGGTCGCCCTGGGTACCATGGGGGCTCTCCGGGAGCAGTGGGTACCATGGGGAAGCACGCGCTCGCAGTGGGTACCATGGGGGATCTCCGGGAGCAGTGGGTACCATGGGGGAGCACGCGGTCGCAGTGGGTACCATGGGGGAACTCCGGGAGCAGTGGGTACCATGGGGGATCTCCGGGAGCAGTGGGTACCATGGGGGATCTCCGGGAGCAGTGGGTACCATGGGGGAGCACGCGGTCGCAGTGGGTACCATGGGGGAACTCCGGGAGCAGTGGGTACCATGGGGGATCTCCGGTCGCAGTGGGTACCATGGGGGAACTCCGGGAGCAGTGGGTACCATGGGGGAGCACGCGGTCGCAGTGGGTACCATGGGGGAACTCCGGGAGCAGTGGGTACCATGGGGGATCTCCGGTCGCAGTGGGTACCATGGGGGATCTCCGGGAGCAGTGGGTACCATGGGGGAGCACGCGGTCGCAGTGGGTACCATGGGGGAACTCCGGTCGCAGTGGGTACCATGGGGGAACTCCGGGAGCAGTGGGTACCATGGGGGATCTCCGGGAGCAGTGGGTACCATGGGGGAGCACGCGGTCGCAGTGGGTACCATGGGGGAACTCCGGGAGCAGTGGGTACCATGGGGGATCTCCGGGAGCAGTGGGTACCATGGGGGAACTCCGGGAGCAGTGGGTACCATGGGGGATCTCCGGGAGCAGTGGGTACCATGGGGGAGCACGCGGTCGCAGTGGGTACCATGGGGGAACTCCGGGAGCAGTGGGTACCATGGGGGAACTCCGGGAGCAGTGGGTACCATGGGGGATCTCCGGTCGCAGTGGGTACCATGGGGGAGCACGCGGTCGCAGTGGGTACCATGGGGGAACTCCGGTCGCAGTGGGTACCATGGGGGAACTCCGGGAGCAGTGGGTACCATGGGGGATCTCCGGTCGCAGTGGGTACCATGGGGGATCTCCGGTCGCAGTGGGTACCATGGGGGAGCACGCGGTCGCAGTGGGTACCATGGGGGATCTCCGGTCGCAGTGGGTACCATGGGGGAGCATGCGGTCGCAGTGAGTACCATGGGGGAGCACGCGGTCGCAGTGGGTACCATGGGGGATCTCCGGTCGCAGTGGGTACCATGGGGGATCTCCGGGAGCAGTGGGTACCATGGGGGATCTCCGGTCGCAGTGGGTACCATGGGGGAGCACGCGGTCGCAGTGGGTACCATGGGGGATCTCCGGGAGCAGTGGGTACCATGGGGGAGCACGCGGTCGCAGTGGGTACCATGGGGGAACTCCGGGAGCTGTGGGTACCATGGGGGATCTCCGGGAGCAGTGGGTACCATGGGGGAACTCCGGGAGCAGTGGGTACCATGGGGGAGCACGCGGTCGCAGTGGGTACCATGGGGGAACTCCGGGAGCAGTGGGTACCATGGGGGATCTCCGGTCGCAGTGGGTACCATGGGGGAACTCCGGGAGCAGTGGGTACCATGGGGGAGCACGCGGTCGCAGTGGGTACCATGGGGGAACTCCGGGAGCAGTGGGTACCATGGGGGATCTCCGGTCGCAGTGGGTACCATGGGGGATCTCCGGGAGCAGTGGGTACCATGGGGGAGCACGCGGTCGCAGTGGGTACCATGGGGGAACTCCGGTCGCAGTGGGTACCATGGGGGAACTCCGGGAGCTGTGGGTACCATGGGGGATCTCCGGGAGCAGTGAGTACCATGGGGGAGCACGCGGTCGCAGTGGGTACCATGGGGGAACTCCGGGAGCAGTGGGTACCATGGGGGAACTCCGGGAGCAGTGGGTACCATGGGGGATCTCCGGTCGCAGTGGGTACCATGGGGGAGCACGCGGTCGCAGTGGGTACCATGGGGGAACTCCGGTCGCAGTGGGTACCATGGGGGAACTCCGGGAGCAGTGGGTACCATGGGGGATCTCCGGGAGCAGTGAGTACCATGGGGGAGCACGCGGTCGCAGTGGGTACCATGGGGGAGCACGCGGTCGCAGTGGGTACCATGGGGGAACTCCGGGAGCAGTGGGTACCATGGGGGATCTCCGGGAGCAGTGGGTACCATGGGGGATCTCCGGGAGCAGTGGGTACCATGGGGGAACTCCGGGAGCAGTGGGTACCATGGGGGAGCACGCGGTCGCAGTGGGTACCATGGGGGAGCACGCGGTCGCAGTGGGTACCATGGGGGATCTCCGGGAGCAGTGGGTACCATGGGGGAGCACGCGGTCGCAGTGGGTACCATGGGGGAACTCCGGGAGCAGTGGGTACCATGGGGGATCTCCGGGAGCAGTGGGTACCATGGGGGAACTCCGGGAGCAGTGGGTACCATGGGGGAGCACGCGGTCGCAGTGGGTACCATGGGGGAACTCCGGGAGCAGTGGGTACCATGGGGGATCTCCGGGAGCAGTGGGTACCATGGGGGATCTCCGGGAGCAGTGGGTACCATGGGGGAGCACGCGGTTGCAGTGGGTACCATGGGGGAACTCCGGTCGCAGTGGGTACCATGGGGGAACTCCGGGAGCAGTGGGTACCATGGGGGATCTCCGGGAGCAGTGGGTACCATGGGGGAGCACGCGGTCGCAGTGGGTACCATGGGGGAACTCCGGGAGCAGTGGGTACCATGGGGGATCTCCGGGAGCAGTGGGTACCATGGGGGAACTCCGGGAGCAGTGGGTACCATGGGGGATCTCCGGTCGCAGTGGGTACCATGGGGGAGCACGCGGTCGCAGTGGGTACCATGGGGGAACTCCGGTCGCAGTGGGTACCATGGGGGAACTCCGGGAGCAGTGGGTACCATGGGGGATCTCCGGGAGCAGTGGGTACCATGGCGGAGCACGCGGTCGCAGTGGGTACCATGGGGGAGCACGCGGTCGCAGTGGGTACCATGGGGGAACTCCGGGAGCAGTGGGTACCATGGGGGAACTCCGGGAGCAGTGGGTACCATGGGGGATCTCCGGGAGCAGTGGGTACCATGGGGGAACTCCGGGAGCAGTGGGTACCATGGGGGATCTCCGGGAGCAGTGGGTACCATGGGGGATCTCCGGTCGCAGTGGGTACCATGGGGGATCTCCGGGAGCAGTGGGTACCATGGGGGAACTCCGGGAGCAGTGGGTACCATGGGGGATCTCCGGTCGCAGTGGGTACCATGGGGGATCTCCGGTCGCAGTGGGTACCATGGGGGAGCACGCGGTCGCAGTGGGTACCATGGGGGAACTCCGGTCGCAGTGGGTACCATGGGGGAACTCCGGGAGCAGTGGGTACCATGGGGGATCTCCGGGAGCAGTGAGTACCATGGGGGAGCACGCGGTCGCAGTGGGTACCATGGGGGAGCACGCGGTCGCAGTGGGTACCATGGGGGAACTCCGGGAGCAGTGGGTACCATGGGGGAACTCCGGGAGCAGTGGGTACCATGGGGGATCTCCGGGAGCAGTGGGTACCATGGGGGAACTCCGGGAGCAGTGGGTACCATGGGGGATCTCCGGGAGCAGTGGGTACCATGGGGGAGCACGCGGTCGCAGTGGGTACCATGGGGGAACTCCGGGAGCAGTGGGTACCATGGGGGATCTCCGGGAGCAGTGGGTACCATGGGGGATCTCCGGGAGCAGTGGGTACCATGGGGGATCTCCGGGAGCAGTGGGTACCATGGGGGATCTCCGGGAGCAGTGGGTACCATGGGGGATCTCCGGTCGCAGTGGGTACCATGGGGGATCTCCGGGAGCAGTGGGTACCATGGGGGATCTCCGGGAGCAGTGGGTACCATGGGGGATCTCCGGGAGCAGTGGGTACCATGGGGGATCTCCGGTCGCAGTGGGTACCATGGGGGAACTCCGGGAGCAGTGGGTACCATGGGGGAACTCCGGGAGCAGTGGGTACCATGGGGGATCTCCGGGAGCAGTGGGTACCATGGGGAACTCCGGGAGCAGTGGGTACCATGGGGGATCTCCGGGAGCAGTGGGTACCATGGGGGATCTCCGGTCGCAGTGGGTACCATGGGGGATCTCCGGTCGCAGTGGGTACCATGGGGATCTCCGGGAGCAGTGGGTACCATGGGGGACCCGGTCGCAGTGGGTACCATGGGGGAACTCCGGTCGCAGTGGGTACCATGGGGGATCTCCGGGCAGTGGGTACCGGTCGCAGTGGGTACCATGGGGGAGCACGCGGTCGCAGTGGGTACCATGGGGGATCTCCAGTCGCAGTGGGTACCATGGGGGAGCACGCGGTCGCAGTGGATACCATGGGGGATCTCTGGGAGCAGTGAGTACCATGGGGGAGCACGCGGTCGCAGTGGGTACCATGGGGGAACTCCGGGAGCAGTGGGTACCATGGGGGATCTCCGGGAGCAGTGGGTACCATGGGGGAACTCCGGGAGCAGTGGGTACCATGGGGGAGCACGCGGTCGCAGTGGGTACCATGGGGGAACTACGGGAGCAGTGGGTACCATGGGGGATCTCCGGTCGCAGTGGGTACCATGGGGGAACTCCGGGAGCAGTGAGTACCATGGGGGAGCACGCGGTCGCAGTGGGTACCATGGGGGAACTCCGGGAGCAGTGGGTACCATGGGGGATCTCCGGTCGCAGTGGGTACCATGGGGGATCTCCGGGAGCAGTGAGTACCATGGGGGAGCACGCGGTTGCAGTGGGTACCATGGGGGAACTCCGGTCGCAGTGGGTACCATGGGGGAACTCCGGGAGCTGTGGGTACCATGGGGGATCTCCGGGAGCAGTGAGTACCATGGGGGAGCACGCGGTCGCAGTGGGTACCATGGGGGAACTCCGGGAGCAGTGGGTACCATGGGGGATCTCCGGGAGCAGTGAGTACCATGGGGGAACTCCGGGAGCAGTGGGTACCATGGGGGATCTCCGGTCGCAGTGGGTACCATGGGGGAGCACGCGGTCGCAGTGGGTACCATGGGGGATCTCCGGGAGCAGTGGGTACCATGGGGGATCTCCGGGAGCAGTGGGTACCATGGGGGAACTCCGGGAGCAGTGGGTACCATGGGGGATCTCCGGTCGCAGTGGGTACCATGGGGGATCTCCGGGAGCAGTGAGTACCATGGGGGAGCACGCGGTCGCAGTGGGTACCATGGGGGAGCACGCGGTCGCAGTGGGTACCATGGGGGAACTCCGGGAGCAGTGGGTACCATGGGGGAACTCCGGGAGCAGTGGGTACCATGGGGGATCTCCGGGAGCAGTGAGTACCATGGGGGAACTCCGGGAGCAGTGGGTACCATGGGGGATCTCCGGGAGCAGTGGGTACCATGGGGGAGCACGCGGTCGCAGTGGGTACCATGGGGGAACTCCGGGAGCAGTGGGTACCATGGGGGAGCATGCGGTCGCAGTGGGTACCATGGGGGAGCACTCGGTCGCAGTGGGTACCATGGGGGATCTCCGGTCGCAGTGGGTACCATGGGGGAGCACGCGGTTGCAGTGGGTACCATGGGGGATCTCCGGTCGCAGTGGGTACCATGGGGGAGCACGCGGTCGCAGTGGGTACCATGGGGGATCTCCGGGAGCAGTGGGTACCATGGGGAAGCACGCGGTCGCAGTGGGTACCATGGGGGAACTCCGGGAGCTGTGGGTACCATGGGGGATCTCCGGGAGCAGTGGGTACCATGGGGGAACTCCGGGAGCAGTGGGTACCATGGGGGAGCACGCGGTCGCAGTGGGTACCATGGGGGAACTCCGGGAGCAGTGGGTACCATGGGGGATCTCCGGTCGCAGTGGGTACCATGGGGGAACTCCGGGAGCAGTGAGTACCATGGGGGAGCACGCGGTCGCAGTGAGTACCATGGGGGAACTCCGGGAGCAGTGGGTACCATGGGGGATCTCCGGTCGCAGTGGATACCATGGGGGATCTCCGGGAGCAGTGGGTACCATGGGGGAGCACGCGGTCGCAGTGGGTACCATGGGGGAACTCCGGTCGCAGTGGGTACCATGGGGGAACTCCGGGAGCAGTGGGTACCATGGGGGATCTCCGGGAGCAGTGAGTACCATGGGGGAGCACGCGGTCGCAGTGGGTACCATGGGGGAACTCCGGGAGCAGTGGGTACCATGGGGGATCTCCGGGAGCAGTGAGTACCATGGGGGAACTCCGGGAGCAGTGGGTACCATGGGGGATCTCCGGTCGCAGTGGGTACCATGGGGGATCTCCGGTCGCAGTGGGTACCATGGGGGAGCACGCGGTCGCAGTGGGTACCATGGGGGAACTCCGGGAGCAGTGGGTACCATGGGGGATCTCCGGGAGCAGTGGGTACCATGGGGGATCTCCGGGAGCAGTGGGTACCATGGGGGATCTCCGGTCGCAGTGGGTACCATGGGGGAACTCCGGTCGCAGTGGGTACCATGGGGGAACTCCGGGAGCAGTGGGTACCATGGGGGATCTCCGGGAGCAGTGAGTACCATGGCGGAGCACGCGGTCGCAGTGGGTACCATGGGGGAGCACGCGGTCGCAGTGGGTACCATGGGGGAACTCCGGGAGCAGTGGGTACCATGGGGGAACTCCGGGAGCAGTGGGTACCATGGGGGATCTCCGGGAGCAGTGAGTACCATGGGGGAACTCCGGGAGCAGTGGGTACCATGGGGGATCTCCGGGAGCAGTGGGTACCATGGGGGATCTCCGGTCGCAGTGGGTACCATGGGGGATCTCCGGTCGCAGTGGGTACCATGGGGGAGCACGCGGTCGCAGTGGGTACCATGGGGGAACTCCGGTCGCAGTGGGTACCATGGGGGAACTCCGGGAGCAGTGGGTACCATGGGGGATCTCCGGTCGCAGTGGGTACCATGGGGGATCTCCGGTCGCAGTGGGTACCATGGGGGATCTCCGGGAGCAGTGGGTACCATGGGGGATCTCCGGTCGCAGTGGGTACCATGGGGGAACTCCGGGAGCAGTGGGTACCATGGGGGATCTCCGGTCGCAGTGGGTACCATGGGGGATCTCCGGTCGCAGTGGGTACCATGGGGGAGCACGCGGTCGCAGTGGGTACCATGGGGGAACTCCGGTCGCAGTGGGTACCAAGGGGGAGCACACGGTCGCAGTGGGTACCATGGGGGAACTCCGGGAGCAGTGGGTACCATGGGGGAACTCCGGGAGCAGTGGGTACCATGGGGGATCTCCGGGAGCAGTGAGTACCATGGGGGAACTCCGGGAGCAGTGGGTACCATGGGGGATCTCCGGGAGCAGTGGGTACCATGGGGGATCTCCGGTCGCAGTGGGTACCATGGGGGAACTCCGGTCGCAGTGGGTACCATGGGGGAACTCCGGGAGCAGTGGGTACCATGGGGGATCTCCGGTCGCAGTGGGTACTATGGGGGATCTCCGGTCGCAGTGAGTACCATGGGGGATCTCCAGGAGCAGTGAGTACCATGGGGGATCTCCGGTCGCAGTGGGTACCATGGGGGATCTCCGGGAGCAGTGGGTACCATGGGGGATCTCCGGTCGCAGTGGGTACCATGGGGGAGCACGCGGTCGCAGTGGGTACCATGGGGGATCTCCGGGAGCAGTGGGTACCATGGGGGAGCACGCGGTCGCAGTGAGTAGCATGGGGGAACTCCGGGAGCTGTGGGTACCATGGGGGAAGTCCGGGAGCAGTGGGTACCATGGGGGATCTCCGGTCGCAGTGGGTACCATGGGGGAACTCCGGTCGCAGTGGGTACCATGGGGGAACTACGGTCGCAGTGGGTACCATGGGGGAACTCCGGGAGCAGTGGGTACCATGGTGGAACTCCGGTCGCAGTGGGTACCATGGGGGAGCACGCGGTCGCAGTGGGTACCATGGGGGAGCACGCGGTCGCAGTGGGTACCATGGGGGAACTCCGGGAGCAGTGGGTACCATGGGGGATCTCCGGTTGCAGTGGGTACCATTGGGGATCTCCGGTCGCAGTGGGTACCATGGGGGAGCACGCGATCGCAGTGGGTACCATGGGGGATCTCCGGTCGCAGTGGGTACCATGGGGGAACTCCGGTCGCAGTGGGTACCATGGGGGAGCACGCGGTCGCAGTGGGTACCATGGGGGATCTCCGGGAGCAGTGAGTAGCATGGGGGAGCACGCAGTCGCAGTGGGTACCATGGGGGATCTCCGGTCGCAGTGGGTACCATGGGGGATCTCCGGGATCAGTGCGTACCATGGGGGAGCACGCAGTCGCAGTGGGTACCATGGGGGAACTACGGGAGCAGTGGGTACCATGGGGGATCTCCGGTCGCAGTGGGTACCATGGGGGAACTCCGGGAGCAGTGAGTACCATGGGGGAGCACGCGGTCGCAGTGAGTACCATGGGGGAACTCCGGGAGCAGTGGGTACCATGGGGGATCTCCGGTCGCAGTGGATACCATGGGGGATCTCCGGGAGCAGTGAGTACCATGGGGGAGCTCGCGGTTGCAGTGGGTACCATGGGGGAACTCCGGTCGCAGTGGGTACCATGTGGGAACTCCGGGAGCTGTGGGTACCATGGGGGATCTCCGGGAGCAGTGAGTACCATGGGGGAGCACGCGGTCGCAGTGGGTACCATGGGGGAACTCCGGGAGCAGTGGGTACCATGGGGGATCTCCGGGAGCAGTGAGTACCATGGGGGAACTCCGGGAGCAGTGGGTACCATGGGGGGTCTCCGGTCGCAGTGGGTACCATGGGGGATCTCTGGTCGCAGTGGGTACCATGGTGGATCTCCGGGAGCAGTGGGTACCATGGGGGATCTCCGGGAGCAGTGGGTACCATGGGGGAACTCCGGGAGCAGTGGGTACCATGGGGGATCTCCGGTCGCAGTGGGTACCATGGGGGAACTCCGGTCGCAGTGGGTACCATGGGGGAACTCCGGGAGCAGTGGGTACCATGGGGGATCTCCGGGAGCAGTGGGTACCATGGGGGAGCACGCGGTCGCAGTGGGTACCATGGGGGAGCACGCGGTCGCAGTGGGTACCATGGGGGAACTCCGGGAGCAGTGGGTACCATGGGGGAACTCCGGGAGCAGTGGGTACCATGGGGGATCTCCGGGAGCAGTGGGTACCATGGGGGAACTCCGGGAGCAGTGGGTACCATGGGGGATCTCCGGGAGCAGTGGGTACCATGGGGGATCTCCGGTCGCAGTGGGTACCATGGGGGATCTCCGGTCGCAGTGGGTACCATGGGGGAGCACGCGGTCGCAGTGGGTACCATGGGGGAACTCCGGTCGCAGTGGGTACCATGGGGGAACTCCGGGAGCAGTGGGTACCATGGGGGATCTCCGGTCGCAGTGGGTACCATGGGGGATCTCCGGTCGCAGTGGGTACCATGGGGGATCTCCGGGAGCAGTGGGTACCATGGGGGATCTCCGGTCGCAGTGGGTACCATGGGGGATCTCCGGGAGCAGTGGGTACCATGGGGGATCTCCGGTCGCAGTGGGTACCATGGGGGAGCACGCGGTCGCAGTGGGTACCATGGGGGATCTCCGGGAGCAGTGGGTACCATGGGGGAGCACGCGGTCGCAGTGGGTACCATGGGGGAACTCCGGGAGCAGTGGGTACCATGGGGGATCTCCGGGAGCAGTGAGTACCATGGGGGAGCATGCGGTCGCAGTGGGTACCATGGGGAAGCACGCGGTCGCAGTGGGTACCATGGGCAACTCCGGGAGCAGTGGGTACCATGGGGGAACTCCGGGAGCAGTGGGTACCATGGGGGATCTCCGGTCGCAGTGGGTACCATGGGGGATCTCCGGTCGCAGTGGGTACCATGGGGGATCTCCGGTCGCAGTGGGTACCATGGGGGATCTCCGGTCGCAGTGGGTACCATGGGGGAGCACGCGGTCGCAGTGGGTACCATGGGGGAGCACGCGGTCGCAGTGGGTACCATGGGGGAACTCCGGGAGCAGTGGGTACCATGGGGGATCTCCGGTTGCAGTGGGTACCATGGGGGATCTCCGGTCGCAGTGGGTACCATGGGGGAGCACGCGGTCGCAGTGGGTACCATGGGGGATCTCCGGTCGCAGTGGGTACCATGGGGGAACTCCGGTCGCAGTGGGTACCATGGGGGAGCACGCGGTCGCAGTGGGTACCATGGGGGATCTCCGGGAGCAGTGGGTACCATGGGGGAGCACGCGGTCGCAGTGGGTACCATGGGGGATCTCCGGTCGCAGTGGGTACCATGGGGGATCTCCGGGAGCAGTGGGTACCATGGGGGAGCACGCGGTCGCAGTGGGTACCATGGGGGAACTCCGGGAGCAGTGGGTACCATGGGGGATCTCCGGTCGCAGTGGGTACCATGGGGGAACTCCGGGAGCAGTGGGTACCATGGGGGAGCACGCGGTCGCAGTGGGTACCATGGGGGAACTCCGGGAGCAGTGGGTACCATGGGGGATCTCCGGTCGCAGTGGGTACCATGGGGGATCTCCGGGAGCAGTGGGTACCATGGGGGATCTCCGGTCGCAGTGGGTACCATGGGGGAACTCCGGTCGCAGTGGGTACCATGGGGGAACTCCGGGAGCAGTGGGTACCATGGGGGATCTCCGGGAGCAGTGGGTACCATGGGGGAGCACGCGGTCGCAGTGGGTACCATGGGGGAACTCCGGGAGCAGTGGGTACCATGGGGGATCTCCGGGAGCAGTGGGTACCATGGGGGAACTCCGGGAGCAGTGGGTACCATGGGGGATCTCCGGTCGCAGTGGGTACCATGGGGGATCTCTGGTCGCAGTGGGTACCATGGTGGATCTCCGGGAGCAGTGGGTACCATGGGGGATCTCCGGGAGCAGTGAGTACCATGGGGGAACTCCGGGAGCAGTGGGTACCATGGGGGATCTCCGGTCGCAGTGGGTACCATGGGGGAACTCCGGTCGCAGTGGGTACCATGGGGGAACTCCGGGAGCAGTGGGTACCATGGGGGATCTCCGGGAGCAGTGGGTACCATGGGGGAGCACGCGGTCGCAGTGGGTACCATGGGGGAGCACGCGGTCGCAGTGGGTACCATGGGGGAACTCCGGGAGCAGTGGGTACCATGGGGGAACTCCGGGAGCAGTGGGTACCATGGGGGATCTCCGGGAGCAGTGAGTACCATGGGGGAACTCCGGGAGCAGTGGGTACCATGGGGGATCTCCGGGAGCAGTGGGTACCATGGGGGAACTCCGGGAGCAGTGGGTACCATGGGGGATCTCCGGGAGCAGTGGGTACCATGGGGGATCTCCGGTCGCAGTGGGTACCATGGGGGAACTCCGGTCGCAGTGGGTACCATGGGGGAACTCCGGGAGCAGTGGGTACCATGGGGGATCTCCGGTCGCAGTGGGTACTATGGGGGATCTCCGGTCGCAGTGAGTACCATGGGGGATCTCCAGGAGCAGTGAGTACCATGGGGGATCTCCGGTCGCAGTGGGTACCATGGGGGATCTCCGGGAGCAGTGGGTACCATGGGGGATCTCCGGTCGCAGTGGGTACCATGGGGGAGCACGCGGTCGCAGTGGGTACCATGGGGGATCTCCGGGAGCAGTGGGTACCATGGGGGAGCACGCGGTCGCAGTGAGTACCATGGGGGAACTCCGGGAGCTGTGGGTACCATGGGGGAACTCCGGGAGCAGTGGGTACCATGGGGGATCTCCGGTCGCAGTGGGTACCATGGGGGAACTCCGGTCGCAGTGGGTACCATGGGGGAACTCCGGTCGCAGTGGGTACCATGGGGGAACTCCGGGAGCAGTGGGTACCATGGGGGAACTCCGGTCGCAGTGGGTACCATGGGGGAGCACGCGGTCGCAGTGGGTACCATGGGGGAGCACGCGGTCGCAGTGGGTACCATGGGGGAACTCCGGGAGCAGTGGGTACCATGGGGGATCTCCGGTTGCAGTGGGTACCATGGGGGATCTCCGGTCGCAGTGGGTACCATGGGGGAGCACGCGATCGCAGTGGGTACCATGGGGGATCTCCGGTCGCAGTGGGTACCATGGGGGAACTCCGGTCGCAGTGGGTACCATGGGGGAGCACGCGGTCGCAGTGGGTACCATGGGGGATCTCCGGGAGCAGTGAGTAGCATGGGGGAGCACGCAGTCGCAGTGGGTACCATGGGGGATCTCCGGTCGCAGTGGGTACCATGGGGGATCTCCGGGATCAGTGCGTACCATGGGGGAGCACGCAGTCGCAGTGGGTACCATGGGGGAACTCCGGGAGCAGTGGGTACCATGGGGGATCTCCGGGAGCAGTGGGTACCATGGGGGAACTCCGGGAGCAGTGGGTACCATGGGGGATCTCCGGGAGCAGTGAGTACCATGGGGGATCTCCGGTCGCAGTGGGTACCATGGGGGAGCACGCGGTCGCAGTGGGTACCATGGGGGATCTCCGGGAGCAGTGGGTACCATGGGGGAGCACGCGGTCGCAGTGAGTAGCATGGGGGAACTCCGGGAGCAGTGGGTACCATGGGGGATCTCCGGGAGCAGTGAGTACCATGGGGGAGCATGCGGTCGCAGTGAGTACCATGGGGAAGCACGCGGTCGCAGTGGGTACCATGGGCAACTCCGGGAGCAGTGGGTACCATGGGGGAACTCCGGGAGCAGTGGGTACCATGGGGGATCTCCGGTCGCAGTGAGTACCATGGGGGATCTCCGGTCGCAGTGGGTACCATGGGGGATCTCCGGTCGCAGTGGGTACCATGGGGGATCTCCGGTCGCAGTGGGTACCATGGGGGAGCACGCGGTCGCAGTGGGTACCATGGGGGAACTCCGGGAGCAGTGGGTACCATGGGGGAGCATGCGGTCGCAGTGGGTACCATTGGGGAGCACGCGGTCGCAGTGGGTACCATGGGGGATCTCCGGTCGCAGTGGGTACCATGGGGGAGCACGCGGTTGCAGTGGGTACCATGGGGGATCTCCGGTCGCAGTGGGTACCATGGGGGAGCACGCGGTCGCAGTGGGTACCATGGGGGATCTCCGGGAGCAGTGGGTACCATGGGGGAACTCCGGGAGCAGTGGGTACCATGGGGGATCTCCGGGAGCAGTGGGTACCATGGGGGAACTCCGGGAGCAGTGGGTACCATGGGGGAGCACGCGGTCGCAGTGGGTACCATGGGGGAACTCCGGGAGCAGTGGGTACCATGGGGGATCTCCGGTCGCAGTGGGTACCATGGGGGAACTCCGGGAGCAGTGGGTACCATGGGGGAGCACGCGGTCGCAGTGGGTACCATGGGGGAACTCCGGGAGCAGTGGGTACCATGGGGGATCTCCGGTCGCAGTGGGTACCATGGGGGATCTCCGGGAGCAGTGGGTACCATGGGGGAGCACGCGGTCGCAGTGGGTACCATGGGGGAACTCCGGTCGCAGTGGGTACCATGGGGGAACTCCGGGAGCTGTGGGTACCATGGGGGATCTCCGGGAGCAGTGAGTACCATGGGGGAGCACGCGGTCGCAGTGGGTACCATGGGGGAACTCCGGGAGCAGTGGGTACCATGGGGGATCTCCGGGAGCAGTGAGTACCATGGGGGAACTCCGGGAGCAGTGGGTACCATGGGGGATCTCCGGTCGCAGTGGGTACCATGGGGGATCTCCGGTCGCAGTGGGTACCATGGGGGAGCACGCGGTCGCAGTGGGTACCATGGGGGAACTCCGGTCGCAGTGGGTACCATGGGGGATCTCCGGTCGCAGTGGGTACCATGGGGGAGCACGCGGTCGCAGTGGGTACCATGGGGGAACTCCGGGAGCAGTGGGTACCATGGGGGAACTCCGGGAGCAGTGGGTACCATGGGGGATCTCCGGGAGCAGTGGGTACCATGGGGGAACTCCGGGAGCAGTGGGTACCATGGGGGATCTCCGGGAGCAGTGGGTACCATGGGGGATCTCCGGTCGCAGTGGGTACCATGGGGGAACTCCGGTCGCAGTGGGTACCATGGGGGAACTCCGGGAGCAGTGGGTACCATGGGGGATCTCCGGTCGCAGTGGGTACCATGGGGGATCTCCGGTCGCAGTGGGTACCATGGGGGATCTCCGGGAGCAGTGGGTACCATGGGGGATCTACGGTCGCAGTGGGTACCATGGGGGATCTCCGGGAGCAGTGGGTACCATGGGGGATCTCCGGTCGCAGTGGGTACCATGGGGGAGCACGCGGTCGCAGTGGGTACCATGGGGGATCTCCGGGAGCAGTGGGTACCATGGGGGAGCACGCGGTCGCAGTGGGTACCATGGGGGAACTCCGGGAGCAGTGGGTACCATGGTGGAACTCCGGTCGCAGTGGGTACCATGGGGGAGCACGCGGTCGCAGTGGGTACCATGGGGGAGCACGCGGTCGCAGTGGGTACCATGGGGGAACTCCGGGAGCAGTGGGTACCATGGGGGATCTCCGGTCGCAGTGGGTACCATGGGGGATCTCCGGTCGCAGTGGGTACCATGGGGGAGCACGCGGTCGCAGTGGGTACCATGGGGGATCTCCGGTCGCAGTGGGTACCATGGGGGAACTCCGGTCGCAGTGGGTACCATGGGGGAGCACGCGGTCGCAGTGGGTACCATGGGGGATCTCCGGTCGCAGTGGGTACCATGGGGGATCTCCGGGAGCAGTGGGTACCATGGGGGAGCACGCGGTCGCAGTGGGTACCATGGGGGAACTCCGGGAGCAGTGGGTACCATGGGGGATCTCCGGGAGCAGTGGGTACCATGGGGGAACTCCGGGAGCAGTGGGTACCATGGGGGATCTCCGGGAGCAGTGAGTACCATGGGGGAGCATGCGGTCGCAGTGGGTACCATGGGGAAGCACGCGGTCGCAGTGGGTACCATGGGCAACTCCGGGAGCAGTGGGTACCATGGGGGAACTCCGGGAGCAGTGGGTACCATGGGGGATCTCCGGTCGCAGTGGGTACCATGGGGGATCTCCGGTCGCAGTGGGTACCATGGGGGATCTCCCGTCGCAGTGCGTACCATGGGGGATCTCCGGTCGCAGTGGGTAACATGGGGGAGCACGCGGTCGCAGTGGGTACCATGGGGGAACTCCGGGAGCAGTGGGTACCATGGGGGAGCATGAGGTCGCAGTGGGTACCATTGGGGAGCACGCGGTCGCAGTGGGTACCATGGGGGATCTCCGGTCGCAGTGGGTACCATGGGGGAGCACGCGGTTGCAGTGGGTACCATGGGGGATCTCCCGTCGCAGTGGGTACCATGGGGGAGCACGCGGTCGCAGTGGGTACCATGGGGGATCTCCGGGAGCAGTGGGTACCATGGGGAAGCACGCGGTCGCAGTGGGTACCATGGGGGAACTCCGGGAGCTGTGGGTACCATTTGGGATCTCCGGGAGCAGTGGGTACCATGGGGGAACTCCGGGAGCAGTGGGTACCATGGGGGAGCACGCGGTCGCAGTGGGTACCATGGGGGAACTCCGGGAGCAGTGGGTACCATGGGGGATCTCCGGTCGCAGTGGGTACCATGGGGGAACTCCGGGAGCAGTGGGTACCATGGGGGAGCACGCGGTCGCAGTGAGTACCATGGGGGAACTCCGGGAGCAGTGGGTACCATGGGGGATCTCCGGTCGCAGTGGATACCATGGGGGATCTCCGGGAGCAGTGAGTACCATGGGGGAGCACGCGGTTGCAGTGGGTACCATGGGGGAACTCCGGTCGCAGTGGGTACCATGGGGGAACTCCGGGAGCTGTGGGTACCATGGGGGATCTCCAGGAGCAGTGAGTACCATGGGGGAGCACGCGGTCGCAGTGGGTACCATGGGGAAACTCCGGGAGCAGTGGGTACCATGGGGGAACTCCGGGAGCAGTGGGTACCATGGGGGATCTCCGGGAGCAGTGAGTACCATGGGGGAACTCCGGTCGCTGTGGGTACCATGGGGGATCTCCGGTCGCAGTGGGTACCATGGGGGAACTCCGGTCGCAGTGGGTACCATGGGGGAACTCCGGGAGCAGTGGGTACCATGGGGGATCTCCGGTCGCAGTGGGTACTATGGGGGATCTCCGGTCGCAGTGGGTACCATGGGGGATCTCCAGGAGCAGTGAGTACCATGGGGGATCTCCGGTCGCAGTGGGTACCATGGGGGATCTCCGGGAGCAGTGGGTACCATGGGGGAGCACGCGGTCGCAGTGGGTACCATGGGGGATCTCCGGGAGCAGTGGGTACCATGGGGGAGCACGCGGTCGCAGTGGGTACCATGGGGGAACTCCGGGAGCAGTGGGTACCATGGGGGAACTCCGGGAGCAGTGGGTACCATGGGGGATCTCCGGTCGCAGTGGGTACCATGGGGGAACTCCGGTCGCAGTGGGTACCATGGGGGAACTACGGTCGCAGTGGGTACCATGGGGGAACTCCGGGAGCAGTGGGTACCATGGGGGATCTCCGGTCGCAGTGGGTACCATGGGGGAGCACGCGGTCGCAGTGGGTACCATGGGGGAGCACGCGGTCGCAGTGGGTACCATGGGGGAACTCCGGGAGCAGTGGGTACCATGGGGGAGCACGCGGTCGCAGTGGGTACCATGGGGGAACTCCGGGAGCAGTGGGTACCATGGGGGAGCATGCGGTCGCAGTGGGTACCATGGGGGAGCACGCGGTCGCAGTGGGTACCATGGGGGATCTCCGGTCGCAGTGGGTACCATGGGGGAGCACGCGGTCGCAGTGGGTACCATGGGGGATCTCCGGTCGCAGTGGGTACCATGGGGGAGCACGCGGTCGCAGTGGGTACCATGGGGGATCTCCGGGAGCAGTGGGTACCATGGGGGAGCACGCGGTCGCAGTGGGTACCATGGGGGAACTCCGGGAGCTGTGGGTACCATGGGGGATCTCCGGGAGCAGTGGGTACCATGGGGGAACTCCGGGAGCAGTGGGTACCATGGGGGAGCACGCGGTCGCAGTGGGTACCATGGGGGAACTCCGGGAGCAGTGGGTACCATGGGGGATCTCCGGTCGCAGTGGGTACCATGGGGGAACTCCGGGAGCAGTGGGTACCATGGGGGAGCACGAGGTCGCAGTGAGTACCATGGGGGAACTCCGAGAGCAGTGGG